>NC_090892.1:60191372-60198872 GCF_036669925.1 Montipora capricornis | reverse complement strand
TACATTCCATTCGAAACTCCAAACTGACCTGTCTTAGTTATCAAATAGAAATGTTCAATTAGAGATTTTCGATTGAAGTTTCCGAAGATATAGCTTTTTGCAATTGCAAAATTGCAATTCCAGAGAGGACTTGTTTGCAAATTCTCCTAAGTTAGCTTGGCTTCACGGAAAATGAGCCCACAAAATCCGGGCTCGAGAGAACGGCAGAAATAAAGCCTATGATTTTAGCAGATACTAAAAGATATGAAGGCTTTAGAGAAGTCCATGACATCCAAAAATACTTTGATTAAATAAAGTGTTAGTGTAGTTTGCTCTGTATGCCCCACTTGTCACCATTGTATCGGTTTTCTGACGGTTTTGTATGCGGTTTTCGGTTTTGGCCGAAGTTTTTTGCGGTTTTGCGGTTTTGGATGATTTTCTCTTCGGTTTTCCGGTTTCTAATACACCCCAATGTCCCCCTCTTTAACTTGACCAAGTTTAAGACCCTGTTATCTTTCCGTCACTTTTTTAGCATGAGAATGTTGACATTTGAACTGAAAAGAACGTTGGCTGTTGGTACTCAACAGACTGAGACTGTCGTTATTGGCATTGTTGGATTAATTAAAAAAGGTTGCTTTACTTCGCACACCTATCAATGAAAAGGTAAAGGCAAAACACGAAGTAATGAAAAGAATCGCCGCTCTCGTTTTGACATGAAAAATCACGTTAGACACTCATGGATCAATTTTTGCTTGATTAGTCAGAACCCGCTGCTAAAAGGGTATTAAATAAAGTGTTGCACAAAACTTAACTGGCTTTTTCTAAATCCCTTACGTTTGATACACCTTTACTATTCCGTGTTTCTGAGTGCATAAATCTTATGCCTTGTCCCATTAACGTTGCTCTATATAAATGATGCTACGACATCAGTTTTATCACATTATCTTAAAGGCCTTCTTGCAGCTTATAAATTCGGCTGAACTGATTAAAAAATATCTGAGAATCGTTTTGTTGCGAACTGACCAACACACATGTTTTAGCTCAGTCCCATCTTTGTACTTTAAAGTGCGCACATATACCGCACAAAGTTCAGAATATATACCTTAAAAAACAAATAGAAACAACTGAAAGTCCTGCCATTTGACAGGAACGAAAAAGAAACAATTACGGAAATTTACAACTTGCCGGATATGTCGCGCAAGAGTGACATATTCCATTCATTTTTATAAATTAAATTGAAATCATTCCAATTACAAAGAACACTTCTATGTACCTATTTTTTAAATTTAAAAAAACCTCAGTGAATTAAGAATTTCTATATTTCTTTTCCTCTAAGATATTCGGAAAACAAATGTATAACTTAACAATTGTTTCACAATTCGCCGCTTTCTCTTGGTGCTAAGATGGCTCTAACTGGAATCTTCATTGCAATTTTTCTCATCTTTGCACACTTCCAGCAAGTGCTCTGTTTGAATCGAGAAAAAAATACCAGATTCTTCAAAGGAACAGTACTAACTCAACGTCAACGTGCACTACACAGGGATGTTTTGAAGGAAATTCGCACTTTAGGGCCAATTCAATGTGGGCACGCATGCTTGAGTGAGAACAACTGTGTTTCCCAAACGTACTGTCAAGATCAGGACATAGGAAAAGGCGTTTGCTTTCTTCATACCAGTGTAATTCAAGAGGAACAGCTGAATATTCTTGTGCGAAATGACAAGTGCACATATCAACAGTACGTCAATTTTCACGTGAGTAATTTTTGTTATTCATGCACCAGTGAGTCACAGATTGCAGGCAAGAAACTGATCTGGAATCAAAGTATGGATGACAGCAGATGCAAAGCGCCTTAAGTTATCTTGTAAAACAATATTACCCACGAAATAGAGAAGCGATCTTCACACCTATCTGGATAATTTGAATTAAGCAATTGTCTCTTATGAACACCTAAAAGTATATAAGTTTATTTCATTCAATACCGAATCCTGTTTCAATTTGGGACGTTTCGATTAATTAGTATTAGGGACCTCACGCAAAGATGACGACGCCAACGAGAACTTTTTCTAAAAATATTATTTCCCGTTATTTTAATAATTTCGTGATAACTCCAAGTCGTTCGGAAAGGGGTGTTTTTATCAACATTGCGGGAATAATATTGCAATGAACGATGTGGTTGTTTGGGAAGAAAAAATTAAAATATTTCGTCAGGTTCTCACGTCCTCTACACAACCTTGAAATTGGTTAATTCACGTCGTTGTCAGAACAAGGACGACAAAGAAATGTACCAAAAATGTAAAATGCACGTGCAGGGCGTACAGAACCTTTATTTTGTTCATTAAGCCCATTGTTTTGTGGCGCTTTCACAGCCGCCGCCGTCGTCCTATCGTAAGGTTCCTATTAACACCTAACGAAACAAAGTCTTCGAGCTCCAAGATGCACGTAGAACGAACATTATTACCCTTGTAATGAGGTATTCAATTTTTCTTTTCAATTGAACGTACTTTGTACACGTTTTTAGCCAGTGCCCACTGGCACATCGTGTTGCGTGTCGCGGGTCCGGTGTAAATTGTCGCAGGTCCGGTGTAGTATTCCAGATTTTGGAAAGCAAAAATCCTGAATTCAGAAAAACAGAAAGTATCCTTAACATCCCTAAAAGCTAAGCTTAGGCCTAATTAGGCCTAAACAAAAGTTCTTAGGCCTAAGGTTAGACTTTTATGAATACGAATACGAATATGAATATGTACCCGCAACATGCGTCAATTGGACTGTCTCGAAACGTTCCCCAGGAAAAAAAAAGACTGTTTCCGACTGGACTCGGGAGTCAGCCGAGCTGTCGGCGTGATCTTGACAAAAGTCGTCCTTTTGTTATGAATTTCCGAAAACTGAAACGAAAGATTTCCCGAAGATGCATATCATAGACATCTTTTAAAGTTCGTGTCCTTGTCATTCGTAATATGGCGCCAAAAATTACTCCGGCATTTCTTTCAACTAATGAAATAGGAATCAGCGGCCTTGAGAGGTTCCCTTTGAAACTGTGCTTTCAGCCTGCAGAGCAAGACGACCGTTCAGAATCTATGCTTTTAAAAGGATTTTATAACACAGAGGACAATTAAACCCGAACTTAGAATGTTTCAAGCAATGTCTGCAAACATGAAAAACATATTCATGAGGATGGATTTTTTGGTCAATCTGTCAATATTTGTCTTTCCGGTTTTCGCACAGGAGGCCACGTGCACTCAGAAATGCAATGATAGAGGCAGGTGTCAATTTGATTATGTCAACAGCCGTTACTCTTGCAACTGCGAGGTTCCATACGATGGAGAGTACTGCGAAAACACTCAAGGTATGGTGAATGCCTGACGATACAGCGAAAGAGAAAAAGATAAACTTTATGATAGTAGTTGTACTTTATAACTGGCATTTTCTTTACTGGTCGATTTACAATGAGTAAAAGAATATGACATTCCCCTTTAAGTTTTAAAATGAGTTGAACACTGCTGAGAGGTTAGGAATTAATGATGTGAGCTGAGGGGGGGGGGGGGGGGGGAGGGTAAGGCCATGTTACCCCTTTTCCTTGGTCCGTTTACCGTTCAATTCTTGTGGGTTCGTCGGGCAGAGAAAAAAAAAGGTAACAAAACAAAAACAAGCGAAAGATAGAGGTGATCCTCGCTCATATCTGGACAATTTGAGCAATTATCTGCATAATTATAGGCACCTGAAAAGTTCAGGCGGCTCCAACGGGATTCAATCCAATGACCTCGGCGATGGTGGTGCAATGCTCTACCACACGGTTCGGAGCAGGTCAATTTGTTGGCCGCCTGAAGTTTTCAGGTGTCTATAAGCCGCAATTTATTAAATTATGGAGATAAGTGCGAGGATTACTTTTACCATTTATCAGTTTACAACCCGAATTTCAAATAAAAAACATTTCGTTCAAAACAAAAACAAACAAAAAAAGTAGAAGAAGGAATATAAAAAAGACAGTATCAAGCTGCAGAAAGAGTCGAGTAGATGGGGGAAGAAACAAGTAAAGTGTGTTAACATTTTTCCTCCCACGTTGACAAAAAGGCTCTCATGAGGAAGACGGAGTGTCACGTCTAGTCTGGGGTTGTAGGTTCAAACTGAAAACTGTTAGGGCAAAAATTTAGATTAAATTAAAAGTTTAAATTTTTTTTTCTCAAGTCACCACCTTCTTCATATGTTTTTTTTTTTGAAAACTCAAAGATATATATAACACTCTTCCATTCGTATTTAAGCCGTATTCAAACTATACAACTCCTAACTTTGTTGCCTCCTATTTTCCGAAAATCTATCCCGTAATACTTTTCCGGATAGGCACAGGCAGCCCAATAGATACTACAATATGGGTCGGTCCGACGACGGTAGACAGAGTAAAAAAGGGGACAGCCTAAAAGCTTCAAAAACTCTCTAACGGACATCATTTGGCCATCCTCTTTTCAAACGAAAACTACACAAACTAAGCAAGACGGATCTCAAGGCAAGCCCCCAAACCACTGGGCCGCATTGACTCTTTAATCACCACAAAGTTGCGGCATCATAGAGTTTGTAGTTAGAGCTTGGCACATTAACGCCGTCGGTCCTTCCCCTGCAATGGTGACAGCCTTTTACCTGACACCTATTTACACCTTCATACTGAAAAGGAAAGGACCCTCATTATTATCAATGAGATCGCCTTGATTCTTTTTTTTAACAAATTGGGGAGAAATTAAAATGACTCAAGTGATAGCTTTAATTGGCTCAACCCTGATGAAGACAGTAGACAGGAGTGTCGACACGTCGGGCCATTTTTAGCTACATCCAGCAGAGTAGCATCACACACTGTCTGATCGTAACCATGGTTGCAGTGTAAACGTAATAAAATCTACTTTAGTACCCCTCCTTTGAACGAAATTTAAAATCAACGGCTTACAAAAAGGCCTTTGCGTACGAATTCAGCTCTTTTGTGAAGCCTTCCGAAACAAGCATAAATCTCATTCTGTACGTTTGAATACGTTTCCTTAATTTAACATCGTTTTCGCTAGCTTCAATGACATCCAATCATATATGAAATGAATCATATGTTGAATGGCCGATATAAAATCAAGTGAAGCTATTGATTAGGTATTGTTTCACGATTTTTCTTCTGTTTTACGTCATGTGTGTCTTGTACACGAAGTAAAAGCCCAACATTGGTCGACTCAGGTCCGATGCCTCCAGATGTTTCCAACTGCGCTTTTTTGTTCATTCTCGTATTCTGCCAGGCAGTAAAAACGTCCACCGCCCATTTTGTATTGTACTTGGTGTTTTTAGGTACGGTTTCAGACAGTAAGGAAATTTCTTCCTCTTCAGTTTTCGGCGGACGAAAACGAGCTGTTGCCACACTGGCAATTTTGAATATTTCTATTCTTGTCTCATGCACTATCGCTTGTGGGACGTACAACATTTTGGCATCCTTGTCCAATTAGCGAATCCCATAACAATACTTTGCATTCAATTTAATGTATTCATTTCACAAGACGTTTACAATGGCTCGCCTATCGGCTCGCCGTTGTAAACGCCCATACAAATCTCCCGCTCATATTTTATCTACTTCTTACTTGTAATAGATACAACTTGCAAGAAGGCAAAAAAGTATAAACATGATAGATTTACAACCATATATTACTTAAAATAAACATACCGGTAGACTCTAAGCGAATTTCTCCTTTAAATTTGTTGTTGTATCACTTTTCTTTCAGCTGTTTCTTTCTTTTTTAAAGCTCTTGGTGCGACAGGAAATACAGGACCGACTTCAACGTCTCCCTACACAAAAACAGCCCTAGAAGGTGCTGTGACTCTGGACAAAGGTATTCAGATCTGGACAGTTCCATTTACAGCTCCTTACGTTCTGACTGTAGCGGGGGCGTCCGGTGGAGAGTCACGTTTTGCCAGTGGGGGTAGGGGTGCTGTTATCAGGGGAGTTATCCCACTGGTTAAGGGAACTAAATTACACATACTGATTGGACAAAAAGGAACGAGGGGTACAAACAGCGCCGGAGGGGGCGGGGGCACGTTTGTAAGTGACTCCAATAATGTACTTTTTGCAGCAGCTGGAGGTGGGGGTGGGGGAGGCAGAGGCTATTATAATACACCACAAGATGGGGACAAAGGTCAAGTAAGCGAGAATGGGAGCGTCAATGGCGGCGTAAATGGTCTAGGCGGGAGAGTAAACGGTACCGCGAAAAATGACGGAGGGGGAGGGGGAGGGGGAGGATACAGAGGCAACGGAAAGTGTTGTTCATTTGTTATTGGAAGAAACACGTGCACCTCTCAAACGTGCAAGAAGGCTGGCCTGTCGTATCTGAGTGGTGGACTCGGAGGAACTGGCAATAGCGCTGGTGGATTTGGTGGAGGAGGGGCGGCATCTTCAAATTTTCCAGGAGGTGGGGGGGGGTATTCCGGCGGTGGTGTCCGTGCTTCCCAAGCCGGAGGGGGTGGCTCTTACTACACGAGTGGAATGAAACCAAGCACCGATGATAATGATGGTGATGGCTATATGTTTATAGAGGTCAAGACTGTCTGAATGGTTAACCTATCAAAACAACATACCTAAGCCATTTCAATACGCTATTTTTCAATTGAAAGCTCCACAGGTCTTGTTGAAGGTAAAATATTCTCGTCAATTTTGAGCTGAAGAACGAGGCAACAAGGGGTTTTTCAAATGCACACAAAAATACTGAAATGATGGCTATTACGAAATAAGTCCGAATTCTTTACGAGCGGAATGTATGAACTATTTTGTACTCGTTTAGGATTAAGTGTCCCTTGTCCTGTTTCAGCGTAGGTGTATAACCCCTTGAACCCCTTGAAATTCAGTGGAAAACCGATTAGAAATGCCCGAAAATAAAGACCTACCCTTGTTATTGTGATGGTACGATAGCATATGGTCAAGTAGTCACTCAAAGAAACAATTTTTTTTCGCTAAACCCAGCACAATATGAATTGATCTTTGTGAGTTTTCATGGGGCGTCAGGGAAAACGGAATGCTTAACTAATATGCCATAAAAGGTTTCCTTTCTTGGAAAAACGGAATAAAAATCATAGTTAATAATGAAACTTTCGCTCTCTTGATGTTTTGCCTTGACAAAATTTATCAGTCTATTTCCTTGGTTGTGAAGAAAAGTCTTCAAGTTACGTTTCTTCTTTTTTCCCTTTCTCTTATGCGCCCTCGCCACCTTAAATCGAACATGGCGCTCGGGGAACTCTTGCGCAACAGTAAGCTAGCTCGCGTCTCCTAAAACGACTCGTTCATTGCAGGCTACGGTCTGTTAAAACGTCCTGACATGAGCCCGCTGAAGGTTAAGGGCACCTGTGGTCTCAGAATGCCGGCATGTGGGGTGTACCACACACGATTACCGATTGTTCACCGGTACTTTGCACAACCAAAAGTGGGTGAACACCATGTCATGCGGCAGATTCATGACTGCTACTAATCATTCTTTTGTTCGTAATTTTTCATAAAAAAGTGAAGTCGCGGCGTCA
>NC_090892.1:60151372-60178872 GCF_036669925.1 Montipora capricornis | reverse complement strand
GTTTTCGGTGTATGTAGAAAATACGAGCGGTTTTTCGGTTTTGTTATCCGATGTGCTTTTTGCTTTCCTATTTTATGCTATTTTGCTGTTCCGGTTTCTCTTAGATTTGAGCGGCAATTGATCTCGAATAGAGTGTTATTTATTTATTTATTTATTTATTTATTTATGTGCAATTCATCAGCAATATGAAAACCATATGTACAATAAAAAATGTAAAACCAAGTATAGATAAAACTATATAAACTACATTAATTAACTATCTTACTCAATATCATACAATAAAAGCTGCTTTCCATGAATGCCGTGTTTAGAATAATGGCTTAGATAACCTCTTTAATCAGTCGTTTGAATTGATTGAGGGACTCTGCTTTCCTTAGTTCTAATGGCAAACTGTTCCACAAAACTGCACCACCATACCTAAAGCTGTTTTTTGTAGTAGTTTGTGCGCCGTTTCGGAACATTTACCTTATTCACAGAGTCTCTCAAACAAAAACCTGGATCGCGATGGACATTTCGAGTGCCTTTGAAAGACTAGGGATTTCCATCAGTTAAGAGTTCAAATAAATTGTTGACATCAGTGCCATAGTTAGAGTAGGTTAAGACACGGGCTGCTCTGTTTTGTAGTTTTTGCAGTTTTTCCTGCAAATTTACTCCACAGTTTTCTCAAACAATATTGCAGTAGTTGAAATGAGGTTGTACTAAAGCCTGATAAATAGAATGTAAGGTCCCATAGGGGACAAGATGCCTGTTTTCACTCACGTGATCAATAACCTTGTTTTTCCTCCGAAACAAAAGAAAACATTTGAGTGATAATAGAGCTGAATTCCCGGAGACGTCACATGAAAACACTCTATAGCCGCGAAACGCTTTACCGAAAATGAGCCCATAAAGTCTGGGCTCGAGAGAGCGGCAGAAATAAAGTCCACGACATTCATAAATACTTTGATGAAATAAAGTGTTAGTGTAGTTTGCTCTGTATGCCCCACTTGTCACCATTGTATCGGTTTTCTGAAGGTTTTGTATGCGGTTTTCGGTTTTGGCCGAATTTTTTTGCAGTTTTGCGGTTTTGAATGATTTGTTCTTCGGTTTTGCAGTTTCTAATACACCCCAATGTCCCCCTCTGAGAGATTTGAATTCATTACGAGTGATTTGACTTTGCTGTGAGCATTTGGTTTTGATGTGACAGTTGTGGGCCACAGTACAAATGGACCCAGATGCACTAACATATGGGAGAATCGGCCCGAGGCTTTGCGAGCGTAGGCCATGTGAGAATATATTCCATCGCTGCGGGGAGGAGGGAAGGGCGAAATCTCCTAGCACGGGTCTAGAGACCTTAAACTTTGCTGGAACTGGCTGAATAAACAAGTTACTGCTGTTAAATATGGTAGAAACGCTCGCCGGAATACTATACATTCCCCTGGGTCACACTGGAACTTTTGGCAGTGTACAGTGGCTTACTTTGGCCTTTATGCATGTATTCCCCTTGTGAGAATAGTAATATATTCTATTCACTTTTATAAATTAAATTGAGATCATTCCAACTACAAAGAACACTTCTATGTACCTATTTTTAAATTTAAAAAAACTTCAGTGAATTAAGAATTTCTAGATTTCTTTTCCTCTAAGATATTCGGAAAACAATATGTATAACATAACAAGCGTTTCACAATTCGCCGCTTTCTCTTGGTGCTGAGTACCCTGTGTGCCAGAGGTTTTATTTTTCTTTGGCGAGGAGCGAGCGGTTAAAACGGAGAGGCGAAAAATACGAACCTCTGGTCACGGCAGTTAAGAATCTCACTTCCATACAAATTCGGAATAAGATATCTTGCCAAACCGGTTTTCTACAGTGATGCCAATGTTGTACCCAATTCAAGTCCTTTGGAAATAGAACGTTTGATTTTGACAGTTCCCATCGTGCAGCAACCAATCAAAAGCGACATGAAAACACGAACTAATTACCGTTGGTGGCTGCGGTTTAGTTTTCTCACGCGTGACTAGTTTCTTAATCGAAACACGATATTTCTATTGTTCCAGTTTTCGGATTTTCTTTCAGCTGTAGGATATGCGAATCAATCAAGGCATTCAAGGGACAAATAACGATTACGATAGCATCTTTTGGATAATGAATCCACGATCATGAAAATACGAACAAACTTTCGGCACAAGTTGAAATTTCAATGATTTGCGGCATCCAGTTGGCAGGACCTGAACAGGCTCCAATTATAAAATCCCCGAAAATCCAGAATTTGCTGTGAATTGTACTGTGCAAACCTCTAAATACTCGTTCGAATTCACAGCCTTCCACCGCCAGTTTTGTTTTCGTAGGAGTCCTTGCGCTCAAAACCGGTTTTGTGGCCACTCGTGTGCACTATCGCCGTTCAACCAGTGAAATTTAGTGTTAGATTGTTTTTACTCGGAAAGAAATGGCACTGACCATGAAAACCAATCAGCGACCGTGTTCATAATCACAAATCATGGAAGTGAGATACTTAACCGCCGTGACGTTCGCCTCTCCGCTATAACCAGTCGCCCCTCGCGAAAGAGAAATAGAACCTCTGGCACCCGGGGTAGGTGATGAGATGGCTCTAACCGGAATCTTCATTGCAATTTTTCTCGTCTTTGGACACTTCCAGCAAGTGCCCTGTTTGAATCGAGAAAAAAATACCAGATTCTTCAAAGGAACAGTACTAACTCAACGTCAACGTGCACTACACAGGGATGTTTTGAAGAAAATTCGCACTTTAGGGCCAATTCAATGTGGGCACGCGTGCTTGAGTGAGAACAACTGTGTTTCCCAAACGTACTGTCAAGATCAGGACATAGGAAAAGGCGTTTGCTTTCTTCATACCAGTGTAATTCAAGAGGAAAAGCTGAATATTCTTGTGCGAAATGACAAGTGCACATATCAACAGTACGTCAATTTTCACGTGAGTAATTTTTGTTATTCATGCACCAGTGAGTCACATTGTGCAGGCAAGCAACTGATCTGAAATCAAAGTATGGATGACAGCAGTTGCAAAGCGGCTTAAGTTATCTTGTAAAACAATATAACCCACGAAATAGAGAAGCGATCTTCCCACTTATCTGGATAATTTAATTAAGCAATTGTCACTTATGAACACCTAAAAGTATATACGTTTATTTCATTCAATACTGAGCCCTGTCTCAATTTGGGACGTTTGGATTAACTAGTATTAGGGACCTCACGCAAAGATGACGACGAAGCCAACGAGAACGTTGTCTATAAATATGATTTTCCGTTATTGTAATAATTTCGCATGATTTCGTTAGAACCCCAAGTCGTTCGGAATGGAATGTGTTTATCAACTTTGCGGGAATAATATTGGCATGAACGGTGTGTTTGTTTGAGAAGAAAATTAAAAATATTTCGTGAGGTTCTCACGTACTCTATACAACCTTGAAATTAGTCAATTCACGTCGTTGTCAGGACGAGGACGACAAAGAAATGTACCAAAGTGTAAAATGCACGCGCAGGGCGTGCAGAGTCTTTATTTTGTTCACTAAGCCCATTGTTTCATTTGTGGCGCTTCCGTAGCCCCCGCGGTTGTCCTCCCTGTTGCACTTTGTAATAAAGTTGTCACACTTTGTAATGCCTGTCGCACTTTGTAATTACACTTGTCGCACTTTGTAATAGAAAAGCTGTCGCACTTTGTAATAACAGACCATCGCACTTTGTAATAAAGTAACTGTCGCACTTTGTAATAACATGATGATGGCAAACAGCCGAAAACGTTTGGTTTTTAATTTTAATTTTCAAAAATTACCTTGTAAATAGCATATTTGTAATAACACTTGTCGCACTTTGTAATAAACTTGAAATAGATGGTCGGAGGACAAGTAAACCCAGTAATAAGTGTCATCATCGACAACGACAACAATCATAATAAGTGTTCACATCAACTTCTGGCTTCAAGATCTTTCTGGGGAAGTACAACTCTTTATATGCGTACGACCTCGTTAGAGAGAAAGTGTCTACGCCTATGACAGGGAGAGTCGTTTAAAATATGGGAGTTAATTAATTGTTAGTAAAAATAATTAGTTTCCCCTATACCCCAACCGAAATAAACGACACTGGACCAATCAATGTACATGAAAGCTTAGGGAGCTGGCCGCTGCAGCCGATTAGGATGGCCGCTGCACGTCAGACCCTCTTTATTGGAAAAAGGAAATTACACACAAAGCGAGAAACATACGAAAATGAGTCTGCCGCCCGCCAGGAAAAACCCCTGAGGGGAAACCTGATCCCTCCCGAAACCAGATCCAGACTCTATTACAATCTCAAGGGAGTAAGATTGCTAACTACAGGGGCACCCAACGAGAATATAAACATATAAACATATTATTGTTAAACGTATAAGAGTTTTTAAACGGTAGATATAAGCATATTTCTATCTCCTAAAAATTTTTCATCTGTTCGGATTTCCTAGCTGAAAGTCTGGTGATCGAAAATTATAGGTATCAAAACTTACCTTTTCGAAAATTTCAGCCAGAAAAAAAGGCTTCCGAAAATTCTAGGTGACCTTTTAGGGTAAAAATCCGTTAAAAATGGCCAATTGTACATTTTTCAGATGTTCGGAAATCCTAGGACACGCAGGCGAGCAAGAAATTTTACAACAATTGTTCCGAAAATTCTAGATCTCAAATCGTCTTCCGAACAGATATGTTCCGAAAATTGTCGTTGGGTGCCCCTGTAACTACTCGACAACATAAAATCGTGAACGAAAGACCAACGACAACTGAAGTAACGAAAACCGTTAGATAACGTACGTAATGAGACTAAAAAGATATAAAATTGACTGTGCGGGAGCAGCGCCAGACTAGAATGGAACTGTCAAAACCATGTGCTCCTAACTGTCGACGAACTAGCCTCGTTACCATGGTATCTGTCACTTGTCTAGTGAACCATGAAAACAGTAATTTTCTGCTACCGGTAATCTGCGAACCGCAGAAAATAGCAGAAGGTGTCCTTCAGGCAAAACGTGGTCGTATAAGCAAAATATCTTGTAAATTTTAGTACTAGCACAGGCAACTAGAAAACCTACGATTTCGTTACCTGCGAGGTATTACTTGAGACATATACAGAGATATTACTTGATTTGTCTTTATTACCATGAATAAGCTATACATAAAACCAAATGAAAATCACAAACTCAGCACAACCCGGTGCCACAATCTTTGTCATCATAGTCATTATTGTCACTATTATTTTCGCACTAAAAAGTTCTTTAAAACATTGCATATCACGTCATTGTGCCACGATGACCACTACCGTAATGAATGTTGTGGAAATTTCGAATACGCTGGAACCTACATGAAACGGCATCATTCATAATAATGAAAAACTGATTCAGAAATGCGACATCACAAAGTATGGCCCAGGTAACATAACAAAACTTAAAGAAAATGCGAACACGAAAAGCAAGTATTATGATACTAACAAAACGTGTGAGTCTCAGATGTTTATGTTCAATTTCCATCTTCTATGTAATTTAGTATCCTACTTAATTGTTTCGCCAATATATGTCCATGATGAGGAACCATCCATGCAAGACGTATATAACGCAGGATGAGCCAAGCATTCGCCCACTTTTTTTTGAAATTATTCGCCTTAATTCAAGCACAACACCGCTTGAAGGTCCAAACATTTTTAGGATTTTTTTGACGCTGACTTTTCCCGCTACAACGAGACTAGAGAACGAAATATGAGGCAGAACCTTCAAAGCCAGCCTTTGGCCGGGTTATATCTTGAAAACGAGTATTAACGTTGCATAGTTGATTATAAACGTGGCATCTGTGGTTAGGCCACGAAAAGTTTGAATAAAGTAAGACCTGATCAATGATTATGGTTCGAATTTCATTTGGAAGCCTATCCATGTGACAGGTCAAATCGTCGAAGTGATTGACCATCCCGACGCTGTCATGTCCAACAAAGCGGATCTCCACTGGTACAGGGGATTTGTCTGTAGACACTGCCGACGCCTCTTCTCTATGTTTCGTGGGCACCACCTCTGCCTCTTGGGAACTTAATGAATCACCATCTTTTTCTTGGTTACATTCGTAACTTTCTTCCAGGTGTGGCTCTTCCTCCGAAACAGAAGTCCCACCTTCGACACCTCCGTGCTGCTCCGCATAGTGTCTCACAAGGAGGCAGCTGCACTCTCGCATAAGGTATGCTCGCAGACGGAGAAATCAGTGTGGTGGCATTATGCCCCAGAGTTGAAACAACTAAAACGTCAATGTTATACAAGTCTGCTGCCGTTTGTAAAGTTATTTGGTCACGACAGGTACCATCCGTTGCCACTGACTGCAAGTACTGTGACCAAGGCACACCCGCATATAGTTTTAAAGGAAAGCCTTCGGTGTCAGTTGGATTGTTCTCCAGGTATTCTACAATCTCCTCACGGACTTTTTCCGGCGATCGGTGTATACCCAGGCGATTTAACCAAAAACACGGCGTTCCAAACTGACAGTTTCCGTCACCTTGGCGGGTTACGCATCAGAGTTATACTCATGCGGGCAGTTAAAGGCATCATCAATTTTTTCCTAAGTTCTCGCAATCCCTGCTTTTTCTTGCTTGTGTTCCCTGTCTGGCGTTTGCGAATGCTCACCGAGATCCACTTTTCAATTTGTTCGTTAGAGTTCGGCGGCACAAATCT
Organism: Montipora capricornis; assembly: GCF_036669925.1. Lineage (NCBI taxonomy): Eukaryota > Metazoa > Cnidaria > Anthozoa > Scleractinia > Acroporidae > Montipora > Montipora capricornis. The sequence goes on along the minus strand of NC_090892.1, from coordinate 60,172,195 downwards.
TACTTTATATATGTCATGATTCTTTTTACTCTTCTTAAGAACGGTGCCTTTCACCACAAATCTCCCCCCTTTTTGCGGTCTGTAACGGATCAAAACGTTGTCTTTGAGTTTAAAGTTTTCAGCGTTGTGGAGCCGTTTGTGCTGTCTCATCATCCGATCGTTAAGTTTTGCGCTATAAAGCTTATCTCTGTCCCGTATTTTTTTTACATTTTTCCTATATGAAGCCAGTTCTCGTTTTCTTGGTGCGCTAGTAATTACATCATTACCATCCGAATCTACACATTCCAGAGACGCCTTCACTAATAGATTAGATTTCTGTCCGTAATAGATTTCAAAAGGAGTTTTCCAGCCAAGCTCTTCCTTGCATTCGTTGTTCAAAATCCGATTGTAGTCATCGAGATTTGCTGCCCAATTAACTCCCTTCTTCCCCAGAGTTACCAAGTCGTACATAATCTTTTTTCTCAATTGTCTATGCGATCTCTCTACCTTCCCCTGAGACTGCGGGTGGTAAGGACTCGACTTAATTAATTTTATCTTTAATGCCTTACAAAGAGGTCTAACTTTCCTTCAAACTCCGATCCACCGTTGCTTTAAAGGGGATCTGGTGAACCACGCTCTGCATTGGTCGCTTTGAGGGCTTGGGTAACATGGTGACTTGCTTTCTTTTCCAGTGGGCGCAGCCAAGAATACCGGCTAAAGACATCCATTATGCCCAAAACATATCTGTACACTCGCCCGTCGTGTTCAACAGCATCTTTGCGTAAGTCCATGAGATCAACTTGATGTTGAGCTCGAACGGATTTTGCGGTAACTGGTCTTGGCGCAGCTTTATTGGTAAACTTGACGTTATGAATGCAACACTTTATTTTGCTGTTTGTCTCTCTCAGTATATTTCTCTCGCTCAGACCCACAAAACCAGCAGCAGCTCGATTTCGCAGCTTTTTGGATCCACCAGACTATGCGTCATCAAACGTTTTTTAGACAATACGCGATATTGCTGACTTCTTTACCACCTTTTTGTCATCAAAGTGCAGGGTTAGGGTTGCTTGAGGCCCAAAATGGAAGCGATCACGATTTCGGCAATAACGCACGACGTCATTCATTTGTTCGCGTGTACGTTCTGCTACGGGCCCGTTAAATTTTCCTTCATCGAATTCAGCTATGTACAACATGGACCAGTTTTCTCCACGTGGACGGGAACTTTTCCCACTCTTTTCATAATCAAAGTTTTCAGATTCATGGACAAACTTGATGCCTACTACAGACGCCATTTTCTGAAAGCAGAACAGCAAAGCGGTCATTAAGTCATTACAATTGACCAATCAGGTGTCTTTCCTAAAATAGCCTCGCAGCTTGACTACGAGCTAAAATTAGATTTGAAAAGATTATCATGGGAAGAGGCCCATGTATGGGGGATGTGTTCTCTTACCCTCATAGTCTCTTATTTTAAGTTTATTACAAAGTGTGACAAGTTTATTACAAAGTGCGACAGTTACTTTATTACAAAGTGCGATGGTCTGTTATTACAAAGTGCGACAGCTTTTTTATTACCAAGTGCGACAAGTGTTATTACAAAGTGCGACAGGCATTACAAAGTGTGACAATTTTATTACAAAGTGCGACAGTACATTGTCCTATCGTAAGGTCCCTATTAATACCTAACGAAACATAGTCTTCGAGCTCCAAGATGCACGTAGAACGAACATCATTACCCTTGTACTGAGATGTTCAAATTTTCTTTTCAATTGAACGTACTTTGTACGCGATGTTATCCAGTGCTCACTGGCGTGTCGTGTCGCGTGTCGCAGGTCCGGTATAAGTTGTCCTGAATTCAAGATATTGGAAACCAAAATCCTGAATTCAGAAATGCAGAAATACAGAAAGTATCCTAAACATCTAATTAGGCCTAAACAAAAGTTCTTAGGCCTAAGGTTAGCTTTTATAAATATGAATACGAATATTAATTTGTACCCGCAACACGTGACACGCGCCAATCTCGAAACGTTCCCCAGGAAAGAAACAGATTGTTTCCGACTGGACTTGGGAGTCATCCGAGCTGTCGGCGTGATCTTGACAAAAATCTTCCTTTTGTTACGAAATTTCGAAAACTGGAACAAAAGTTCTCATTTTCAAAATTTCTCGAAGATGTATACCATAGACATCTTTCAAAGTTCGTATCCTTGTCATTCGTAAGATGGCGCCAAAAATCACTCTGGCATTTCTTTCAACTAATAAAGTAGGAATCAGCGCTCTCGAGAGGTTCCCTTTGAAACCTGTGCTTTTAGCCTGCAGAGCAAGACGACCGTTCAGAATCTATGCTTTCAAAAGGGATTTTATAACACAGAGGACAATTAAACCCGCACTTAGAATGTTTCAAGCAATGTCTGCAAATATGAAAAACATATTCATGAGAATGGATTTTTTGGTCAATCTGTCAATATTTGTTTTCCCGGTTTTCGCACAGGAGGCCTCGTGTACTCAGAAATGCAATGGTAGAGGCAGGTGTCAATTTGATTATGTCAAGAGACGTTACTCTTGCAACTGCGAGGTTCCATACGGTGGAGAGTACTGCGAAAACACTCAAGGTATGGTGAATGCCTGACGATACAACGAAAGCAAAAAAGATAAACTTTATGATAGTAGTTGTACTTTATAACTGGCATTTTCTATACTGGACGATTTAGCATGAGTAAAAGAATATGAAATTCCCCTTTAAGTTTTAGAGATGAGTTGAACCCTGCTGAGAAGTTAGGAATCAATGATGTTAGCTGAGGGGCGGGGAGGGGCTGTAAGGCCATTTTACCCCTTTTCCTCGGTCCGTTTACCATTCATTGCGTTTCCTTATTGTGGGTTCGTCGGGAAAAAAAAATGGAAACAAACAAAAACAAATGAAAGATAGAGGTTATCCTAGCACATATCTGGACAATTTGAGCAATTATATCTCCATAATTATAGACAGCTAAAAAGTTCAGGCGGCTCCAACGGCATTCGATCCCATTACCTCTGTGATGCCTGTGTATATCTCTACCAACTGAGCTACGGAAGCCACACTGTTGGGAGCAGGTCAATTTGTTGGCCGTCTGAATTTCTCAGGTGTCTATAAAAAGCAATTTCTTAAATTATCCAGATAGGTGCGAGGATCACTTTTACCTTTCATCACTCTACAACCCGCATTTCAAATAATACACATTTTCTTCAAAACAAAAACAAACAAAACAAAAGTAGCAGAAGGAATCTAAAACAGACAGTTTCAACCTGCAGAAAGAGTCGAGTACCTGGGGGAAGACACGAGTAACGTGTGTTAACATGTTTCCTCCCACAATGACAAAAAGGCTTTCATGTGGAAGCCGGAGTGTCACGTCTAGTCTGGTGTTGTAGGTTTAAACTGAAAACTGTTAGGGCAAAAATTTAGATTAAAAGTTTAATTTTTTTTCCCAAGTCACCACCTTCTTCATATGTTTTTTTTTTTTTTGAAAACTCAAAGATATATGTAACACTCTTCCATTCGTATTTAAGCCGTATTCAAACTATACAACTCCTAACTGTGTTGCCTCCTGCTATTTTTCGAAAATCTATCCCGTAATACTTTTCCGGATAGGCACAGGTAGCCCAATGGAGACTACAATATATGTCGGTCCGACGACGGTAGACGGAATAAAAAAGGGGGACGGCCTAAAAGCTTCAAAAATTCTCTAACGGACATCATTTGGCCAACCTCTTTTCAAACGAAAACTACACAAACTAGGCAAGCCGGATCTCAAGGCAAGCCCTCAAACTACTGGACCGCATGTCTCTTTAAATCACCACAAAGTTTGTAGTTAGAGCTTGGACACGTCGAGCCATTTTAAGCTACATCCAGCAGAGTAGCATCACACTGTGTCTGATCGTAACCCTGGTTGCAGTGTGAACCTAAGAAAATCTATTTTAGTCTCCCCTCCTTTGAACGAAATTTAAAATAAACTTCAATTTCGTCCACTCAAATATGAAATGAATCATATGTTGAATGGCGGATATGAAATCAAATGAAGATGTGATCCTCGTAGTTATGAATGTAACTTCATTTCATATATCATTTGATATATCATTTCGCTTATCGATTCATTCATGACGGAAACACTTGAATCCACAAATGACCAGCTCCCAACGTCAACGGCTTAAGAGCTCAGTTGGTTAGAACGTCGTACCGGTATCGCGAGGTCACGGGTTCAAACCAATTGCTAACGTTGCGTTCATAAATGCAAGGATTATAGCTTCACTTGATTTCATATCCGCAGTTCAATATATGATTCATTTCATATATCATTTCGTTCATTGATTCATTCATTACGGGAATACATGAATCCACAAATGACCAGCTCCCAACGTCATTGGTTTTATAGCTCAGTTGGTTAGAGCGTCGCACTGGTATCGCGAGTTCAAACCCAGTTGAAATCTTGAATTTTTCAGGCCCCTCTTCGCAATCATGTGCTAAACTTGTGTTCATAACTGCGAGGATCAGACTTCTTTCATAATGGCGACCAAATAGAATATTCTTCTGTTTTAATGCAAAAAAGCCTTTCTAGCCTCGCTACGACAAGCAAATTTCAAAAGAATATTTGTTTTAAATGAGGGTAATAAGTCTAATTAACATAAATACAAAACAATGTAAAGGAGGTCGCCATTTATGAAAGTGGTCTATAGCTTCACTTGATTTCACACCGCAGTTCAATATGATTCATTTCATATATCATTTCGTTCAACTTAGATTACTTGCAATAGACGTAAACGTGACTTACAAAAAGAGACTTGTAGACATGACAAATTTATAATCTTACAAGAAGGCAGAAAAGTATATTAACCATGATAGATTTACAACCATACATTACTTAAAATAAACATATAAATACAAATAAACTTATAAATTGATTAAAAAGACAAACGCAACTAGATTCATTTTGACAACGTTTCGACATCGTCCGATGTCATCGTCAGGCAATGAATTTTAATCGGATGAAGCATAACTTATAGTACAAGAACAATAGAACAATAGAACAATATATACAATAGTACGCTAACAATAAATGTGAAATCTAAGTAAATAGTTTTGCCCTGACAGAGTCTGACTGCACATTAAGTGATGGTTTTAATTCTTTGATGTAGAACATCTCATGAATTAAGCAATCAAATTTCGATGCGCATTTCTTTAAGACACTAAAACTCGCCGCTGGGGGTGCTGTTGTTAGGCCATGATCTGCTAGGCGATGCCTCCCGATAGCTGAGTATCTATGTTCCTCAATTCGTTGATGCAAGTGACGAGCTGTATAGCCAACATAGCTCGCATCACACGAGCCACATTGAAATTTGTAGACGACTAGTTGTTGGCTGACTAAAGATGGTTTGGGCTCACGGAATTTAAGGACATCCTCGAGCTTGCGGCTGACAAAAACTGGCTGTAGATCTATATCCAGTTTCTTATTTAGCTGAGTAAGTTGGCGCTTCACAATATCGGCTGGTTTTTGGTCAATAAATGGCAAGACGATTCTAATGGTGTTTTTATTATTATTGCTGGTAGATTGTGATTCGACATCTGATGTATTGATAAAGTTACGGATGGTTGCCTCAATCAATTCAGACGGGTATCGTAGCTTGTGAAAAATGGATCTTATGTTTTCACATTCTTTTTCAAACAGCTCGGTCGTTGAGGACAGACTGTACGCCCGGTGAAGCATTGTCTTGAGTAGAGATTTCTTGTATTTGTTGTCCACATGACTCTGGTAGTGCAACAAGAGGCCTTTGTTGGTAGTTTTTCTGTATACGCTTGTGGTAATCTTACTTCTTTGTTTCATCAAAAGCATGCCAAGGAAGGGTAGTGTGTTGTTTACCGCTAGCTCCATTGTAAATTGAATAGATGGATGACAGTTATTTAGCGTAATTAGGAACTGTTCTGCTTCAGCTACATCTCTTATGACAACCAATGTATCGTCTACGTATCGTCTGTAGAATGACGGGAGTTTGTTTTGTTGTTCTAGCATCTCCTCCACATGACACAGGAATACATTAGCTAATAGAGGCCCTAACGGGGAGCCCATAGCAACTCCGTCAGTTTGTAGGTATAGATTGTCATTGAACTGAAATAGCTGGTCTTTGGTGGCGATTTTTAGCAGTTCAAAAAGATCTTGTTTAGAGATGGTCAGATCATATGTCGCACAGAACCAGTTGTCCTTAAAGGCTTTTTCCACAAGCAGGTCTAACGTGTAGTTGTACGCATGAGTTAACCTTCTTCCGAAAGCTTGATGAAACAAAGAAGTAAGATTACCACAAGCGTATACAGAAAAACTACCAACAAAGGCCTCTTGTTGCACTACCAGAGTCATGTGGACAACAAATACAAGAAATCTCTACTCAAGACAATGCTTCACCGGGCGTACAGTCTGTCCTCAACGACCGAGCTGTTTGAAAAAGAATGTGAAAACATAAGATCCATTTTTCACAAGCTACGATACCCGTCTGAATTGATTGAGGCAACCATCCGTAACTTTATCAATACATCAGATGTCGAATCACAATCTACCAGCAATAATAATAAAAACATTAGAATCGTCTTGCCATTTATTGACCAAAACCAGCCGATATTGTGAAGCGCCAACTTACTCAGCTAAATAAGAAACTGGATATAGATCTACAGCCAGTTTTTGTCAGCCGCAAGCTCGAGGATGTCCTTAAATTCCGTGAGCCCAAACCATCTTTAGTCAGCCAACAACTAGTCGTCTACAAATTTCAATGTGGCTCGTGTGATGCGAGCTATGTTGGCTATACAGCTCGTCACTTGCATCAACGAATTGAGGAACATAGATACTCAGCTATCGGGAGGCATCGCCTAGCAGATCATGGCCTAACAACAGCACCCCCAGCGGCGAGTTTTAGTGTCTTAAAGAAATGCGCATCGAAATTTGATTGCTTAATTCATGAGATGTTCTACATCAAAGAATTAAACCATCACTTAATGTGCAGTCAGACTCTGTCAGGGCAAAACTATTTACTTAGATTTCACATTTATTGTTAGCGTACTATTGTATATATTGTTCTATTGTTCTATTGTTCTTGTACTATAAGTTATGCTTCATCCGATTAAAATTCATTGCCTGACGATGACATCGGACGATGTCGAAACGTTGTCAAAATGAATCTAGTTGCGTTTGTCTTTTTAATCAATTTTATCACAAGATCTAGACTTATTAAACTTATAAATAAGACTTTTTTGTAACTTGTGTGATAAGATAACAAAATGGTACGGCAGGGAAAAGACTTTAAGCGAATTTCTCCTTTAAATTTGTTGTTGTATCACTTTTCTTTCAGCTGTTTCTTTCCTTTTTAAAACTCTTGGTGCGACAGGAAATACAGGACCGACTTCAACGTCTCCCTACACAAAAACCACCCTAGAGGGTGCTGTGACTCTGGACAAAGGTATTCAGATCTGGACAGTTCCATTTACAGCTCCTTACGTTCTGACTGTAGCGGGGGCGTCCGGTGGAGAGTCACGTTTTGCCAGTGGGGGTAGGGGTGCTGTTATCAGGGGAGTTATCCCACTGGTTAAGGGAACTAAATTACACATACTGATTGGACAAAAAGGAACGAGGGGTACAAACAGCGCCGGAGGGGCCGGGGGCGGGGGCGGGGGCACGTTTGTAAGTGACTCCAATAATGTACTTTTTGCAGCAGCTGGAGGTGGAGGAGGAGGCGGTTATGGTATACCACAAGTTGGGGACAAAGGTCAAGTAAGCGAGAATGGGAGCGTTAATGGCGGCGTAAATGGTCTAGGCGGGAGAGTAAACGGTACCCAGAAAAATGACGCGGGTGCAGGGGGAGGATACAAAGGCAACGGAAAGTGCTGTTCATTTGTTTTTGAAAGAAACACGTGCACCTCTCAAACGTGCAAGAAGGCTGGCCTGTCGTATCTGAGTGGTGGACTCGGAGGAACTGGCAAAAACGACGGTGGATTTGGTGGAGGAGGGGCGGCATCTTCAAATTTTCCAGGAGGTGGGGGTGGGTATTCCGGCGGTGGTGTCCGTGCTTCCCAAGCCGGAGGGGGTGGCTCTTACTACACGAGTGGAATGAAACCAAGCACCGATGATAATGATGGTGATGGCTATATGTTTATAGAGGTCAAGACTGTCTGAATGGTTAACCTATTTTGTACTCATTTAGGATTAAGTGTGCCTTTCTCTGTTTCAGCTTACGCGTATACGTCCCTTGACATTTAGTGGAAAACTGATTAGAAATGCCCGAAATAGAAAGACATCCCTTGTTATTGTGATTGTACGAGAGCATAGGGTCAACTAGTCACTCAAAGAAACGAATTTTCTTCGCTACTCCCCGCGCCATATGAATTGATCTTTGTGAGTTTTCATGGGGCGTCAGGGAAAACGGAATGCTTAACTAATATGCCATAAAAGGTTTCCTTTCTTGGAAAAACGGAATAAAAATCATAGTTAATAATGAAACTTTCGCTCTCTTGATGTTTTGCCTTGACAAAATTTATCAGTCTATTTCCTTGGTTGTGAAGAAAAGTCTTCAAGTTACGTTTCTTCTTTTTTCCCTTTCTCTTATGCGCCCCATTGCGCCCTAGACACCTTAAATCCAGCATGGCGCTCGGTGAAGTCTCGCGTAACAGTAAGCTAGCTCGAGCCTCCTAAAACGACACGAGCATTGCAGGCTGTTAAAAAGTCCTGACATGAGTGCATAATGGCGAATCCGTGCGCTGCAGGTTAAGGGCATCCGTGGTCTCAGGATGCCGGCATGTGGGGTGTACCACACACGATTACCGAATGTTCACCGGTACTTTGCACAACCAAAAGTGGGTGAACACCATGTCATGCGGCAGATTTATGACTGCAACTAATCATTCGTCGGTTCGTAATTTTTCATAAAAAAGTGAAGTCGCGGCATCAGGGTGCTAACCACTTGATTGTTCTCCTTTTATCCACTGGAACTCGAGCCACAGCTCACCTTGCGATCGACTGGCACATGTGTCATCAACTCAGTTGACGGGTAACATTAGCCTACCAGTAGTTGATGATTGTTAACGTTCCGGGCGTCTCCGGTGAAGCCGTTATTAACCTGGTTTCATCGGCCCACATCAGGTGCAGTAGACTTGGGTTACGATAAACAACACTTAAAAGCTTTCCTTCCTTTTCGACAAAAAAATAAAATTGGTGTAAACATACCTACACGCGCATATTTGGACCACTTAAGATACGTAATCGAAACGACCTAAAATACGATGGCATAAGGGACGTACAATTCAAAGTAAATTAACGCCTACATCTGCAAAGAGGTATAGAGTGTTTTCACTCACGTGATCAGTAACCTCGTTTTTCCACCGAATCAAAAGAAAGCATTTGCGTGATAAAAGAGCTCAATTCCCGGAGATTAGTTGGGTACACCAACATGGCCGCCGTTCTATTGTTTAGGTAAACCAACATGGCCGCCGTGACGTCGGGTGAAAACACTCTATACCAATCACAGCAAAACAAAATTAAAAATATGAAAAAAAAGGATATAAAACACACTAATTATATAGCTATTGAAGATGTATTTTTTCGCAGTTGACTCTGGGATAATACAATTTAAAAAAAAACATTTAAGTGCTCCTTTGTAGGAGTAAAGCCTACGACCTTCCGATTACTAGTTCGTATGCTCTTTCATTGAACCAACTATTGAACCGTGAAAGACTGTGTTGAGCTAGGCCAGGGAAAATGGCAAGTCGCGATTGGCTAAGATTGTAGCGCGAGATTTTTTGCACCAGTGACAGTCAAGCAAAACAACCGCAATCCCGAAATTACTCAATAGGTTACATTCGACTTATGAAAACTCACCTTGATAACGACGCTTAGAGAACACAAACAAAGCAACTTAGAGTGCTACGTGTACTTCGATAAAAAAAATCACTACCCATCTTTCGTCACATTTTGACAGTGCTTTTGCATATTACGAACGTTTTAAGTACTTTTTCCTTTAATTTAATGATCCGCCATACAAACTTTAAAATCTTGGAGACCTACAAGCAATTGCAAAAAGGTTGAGACACTGAAGCGAAAATTCACCATTTCTTCCTAAAACCCCTCTTCGTGTTCATAAGAAAAGTCCGAGCGTTCCTCCCTCCCCTTCCCCCTTTTTCAATGTTGATACCCTTTAGTTTGAGTGCCAAGTGGAAATGGAAACAACTTCGCTTGGGGGGGAGGGGGGGTTGGGGATGTGCTGACTTGAGTGACACGCATTGTGCGATTATCAACAGCGAGTGTCTCAACTCTTTTTGCAATTGCTTGTGGCTAGAGGGAAAAAATGACGTCAAACACTCAATTGTCTACTTCCGAAAATCCCATAATACACCTCTTTTACCCCCAAAAAATTTGCATAGGCATCGTTTTCGATTTCTCTCGGGACATGTTCATGTCCAAAGAGAAATAGCAAACAATGGTTATGCAAAAATTTTGAGGGTAAAAAAAGATGTATTATGGGATTTGCGAAAGTAGAGAATCGCCAAAGAGTGCATTGTGGGTGTGTGATTTAGCACGCCGAACTGTATGCAGTTTCGGGCATTTAGACTATTAACTTCTTCTCTTGTACAGTTAACATGCAGCATTCTTAATCGAGTGATGATTCTTTGATGTAAATCTCTTCTCAATCCAGCTCTCTGGGACATACAAGTGCGGCAAGTTTTAAATCCGAGAAATGGCAGACCGTAACTATAACGTAAAGACCTCTGGATCGAAATAACCTAAAAAGTTTACCAGCTGGGTGTTAACTAAACAAACTTTCATGATTAAAAGAAAAAGAAAAAAAATACTAAATTTATTTCATCGTAATGCCACTTTAAAAAGCCCTTTGTCCGTGTCCTCTAAGCCTCAATATAAGCTGACTTTTTATGTAGCGAAAGCAGACTACAAAAAGGCACTAACCTTGACGTCCCAGATTGCGATACGCTTCCGGTCTCCCCCGGAAATGAGCCGGTTTCCCAACAGGCAAAGACAGCGAACTACTCCAATGTGCTCCTCAAGGGTGTGTAGCATAATACCTGGACACAAAATTATAACGCTAGTCACTCGATCAAATTCGAGGATTGCTTTCTGGAAATGCTTTGAAATAAATTCAGATAATTCATAAGATTTTAGAATCAGGGAACCGTACTTAATCGCCCCGGAGCGTATCATAACGACCCGATATGGCGCTTCTTCAATTAATCAATGAGTGTAAGGACGTCCAGTTGGCGGAAAGAATTTTAACTAAACTCTGTGAGCGGCAGTCATTTTTCAATTCCAAGGCAATCTTGTAACGTTTTAGATAGAAAATAAACTTTGGAGACTTTGTTTAGCTCGATTTTGATCGGTTGTCGGTTGTCGTAATAAGTAATTAAAAAAAAATACTTTTCAATACCTGATACATACCCTGATGACTCCATAAACGGACGGTGCTGTCAGATGAACCAGAGGCAATAATATCATCATTAAACTGCAGACAATACTGAAAAACGAATTGAACTAAGTTTGAAATAAAACCAAAAGCTGTCATAATCTGAAGATTTATTTTGTCCACCAACAGTTTATTTCCCCCAAGACTGGAATAGATAGCCCGCATATGCATTGGGAGGGAATAGGGAGTTTAAGACCACGTTTACACTAGAGCAAAAGTTACCGGATTAGTGACGAATCCGGAACGTTTTAGTGCCGGATTCGTTTTGGTGTTTACACACAAAACATGAATCCGGTACGAAAAGTTCCCAGATTAGTCACGAATCTGGAAAGTTATGAATCCGGAATTCAAAGAGGAAACTTTGTATCCGAATACTTTGAATGGGGAACTTTTCGTTGGTGTTAACAGGTTATCTCACGAATTCGGATAGTCTAAGCCCGCCCGCGATCCTTCGCGATTGCGTTTGCAAAAGGCCGCCGAGTTACCGGCACATACGGCGTTCTTATACTTTTTCCTGAGATCTTTGATTTTGCTGGCGATTCTCTCACGTTTAAAGAGACTGTTGCTGTATTTCAAATTCACTTATCTGTATTTCTCTCGATGACAAACAAATTCACTTATCGAACGACTCCAGGTAACAGTTCCACTTCACTATTTTCTGATTCTGTTCCCGCACTCTTCGCTTTGGATGCCATTTTGAGTAATGAAGCAGCGCTATGGTTTTAATGTAAACATGCAAGAATCCGAATCCCCTAAATTTGATGAATCCGAAAACACTTACAAATCTGGAAATGACCACGGCCGGAGCAACACAACAGAACAATAATATCATTGGTTAAAAGACGAAAAATCACCTTGCCGCAATTCATTTGCGGTAATCTGCGTAACAGCAACGTGCATGCATAACGACGTGCATTATGCATGAAATCACCACGAAATGTGAGGTTTTGACGACAACGTGAGCGTACAAATGTGAACCTGAAATTCTCATTTTTCCCTCTAAAACCGCTCGGACCCAATCTATTTTTAGGCTACTTCGCCTACATTCAACTGTGCGACGTGAGCGAGACGGAATAATCGCGATAGACTTTTTAGAGTGCATAACTATATTTTGTTATATAGCCGAGTTTTTTTGCCGCAGCAGCGCGAGCTCTCATTGGTTGGTTTCCCGCCAAAAGTATCTGAGCGGGCAACAGTGCAAAATCTATGACGTCAGAGGGTAACAGTGCACTGTTACTCGCGAATGTTGACCGATGACCGCCGTTGCTGTTGCCATTACTGGTTTTTTTTTCTTTTTGTGCTATATAACAAATGACTTAATAACTGGTCCCGAGGGAAACAGTTAATTGTGTTTCCCTCGAATCTCAATGATTCCCTCGGCTGCGCCTCGGGGAAACATTGAGATTACAAAATTAACTATTTCCCTCGGGACCATTCATTAAGTGTTTATTGTGGACGGAGACATTTCCGTCGATGTCATCGATCTTAAAGCCCCTCAAGTAGTTTCGGAGGACGCGCACGAATTATCAAAATTGTTTTTCTTTGCGAAAAAGGCTGCGATAGGGAAGCGATTGAAACGTAGCGACTCAGTGAAACATAGAACTAACTCTTCGCAATATGACGCCGCGCAGCGCAGGCCAGGCGGGAAAAAAAAAAAACGAGTACCAGGTTGTCATAATCAGCTACTTTATATGACGTCGTGATTAGCCCCATCACAAACCGCTCTCAAAGAAAAGCGGGGGCACTCCTTACTTAGTCCCAACCAGATTTACTGGGAACAACACAGCTGAATAAACGCCTGCGCATGCGCGATTCTTTGGCGCAGAAACCTCGCAGAAACCCGATTTGGTGGTTTGTTCGTGTTGATTTTGTGTTCTATTTTTGAGACGTTTTGCTTGTCTGGTTTGTGACAAGAAATGGTTCATGATTTTTTTATATCGTTAAATTTACGAACAGGAATAATAATAAGTAGCACATGGAATGTATCTTTGAGGGTTATTTTTTTTTAAGAAAACAATTTTTCCAAACGTTCTACAGGCCTTAATTTTTCGAGATACTTATTTTTTTTCCTCCACATTCTAAGCAATTTTCTTTTTTTCTTTCGAAACAACCACCTTATTTTTTAGGTTTAAATACCAAAAAAAGGATTACCCGCGAATCGCAGCCATTTCAAACCGCGCGCGCCTAAGCCCACGTTCCCATTCGCTGAGCTGTGACGTAGCCTTTGCGTTACTCAGCTCTGTTGCTGAGGACATTAACTCTCGAAATCTGAAAAATAAGCCCCAAAAGGTTGTTCTGCTGGCGTCGCGCGGTTCACTCTTGTTCTCACCACTTCTCCCTTGTGTCCCGCAAAGGAGACTGTATTGTCTCCAGTGTAAGCATCCCAGATCTTGATCAACCCGTCACTTCCTCCGCTGATGATTTTCTTGTCATCAAAATTACAACAGTAAACAGCTATGGAAGATAAAATATAAAAAAAGGTGGAAGAATTTAACAAAAATAAACAGCCTCTACCTTGCGGTTCTCAAAAATTCAAGTCCAGCCGAATTTTTTACAAAGGAAATCAAGGAATATCTTGAAAACAACTACTTCTCCTGTCTTTAATGTTATTTCTGTTATGTGCGTGTGAATGATCTATAATATGATGTAATATGTATTTGTACTGTAAAGTAAGGCATTTATAAAATGAATGTAAGCTGTGCAATCAATAAATACTGGTCTCCCAACTAGTTAAGCTTTCAAGTTATTTTGGGTGACCTACTACTGACTGCGTATTTAATTTAATATTATATCTTAATTGCAACTTCTGTAAATTGGGCAGGGCAAATAAATTGTTGTCCGTTTCAAATTATGTATCGGGAGCTTAATATCGCAAGAAGTAGACGTTGAGTCATATTTTTTCATATGGTCGGTGAAATACACTCAGATGTAGACTGACTGGTGATACGGGCCCCAGTTGTCGGGTCAAGCTGTCCAACTTGGATAAGCGCCCAACTCGAAATTAGAATAAACAACATTTTTAGGATGTAATGAAATTTAAACCAGTTTAGCTCCATCCTCACTTCAAACCGCTGGCCGGTTGGCTCAGTTAGTTGAGCATCGAACTGCCGTGTTGGAGGTCAAGGGTTTGAGCCCACAGTCCAGACCAACACTTAAGGTCAGAAAAAAAAAAAAAAAAAAAAAAAAAAAAATAGGAGAAAGTAAAGCAAATAGTTAGAATTTCTAGTCCTCTCGGAAAACAACGATAAACAGCCCCTCTGTTCAAGTGCATCCTCGCAGTTATGGACGCAATTTTAGAAATTGCGTAAAGGGGTTTGAACCCGTGACCTCGAGATGCCGGTGCGACGCTCTAACCAACTGAGCTATGAAGCCGCTGACGTTGGGAGCTGATCATTTGTGGGTTCTAATGTTCTTCATAGCTCGGTTGGCTAGAGCGCCGCACCGGCATCACGAGGTCACGGGTTCAAACCCCGTTGAAGTGCTGAATTTTTCAGGCTTCTCTACGCAATTGCTAAAATTGCAATGATAACTGCGAGGATCACAGCTTCACTTGATTTCTTATCCGCAGTTCAATATACGATTCACTTCATATATCATTTCATTCGTTCACCGCTCCGTTCATAACCCTGTGAGACGTTAACAAAACCACGAGTTATTCACAAAGCGTAGGTATGGAGTTTTCCTGGTGTTGGGGTCTTCATATGCTGAGCATGCTTTTAGAACGGCCTGCAGTAACTGGCTTGAACCATGCATTTGCTGTAACCCTGCTAAATATTCATATACGTTAAAGCTAACAACATAGAATAAAGTAAAAGCTAGTCGGCCAAGAGTACGTTCCTTCTAGCCAGAGATACCAGACAGAACGACGCAAACTAAAGAGAGTCGCTTCATTGTGGCTATTCGTAACAAACACACAATAGAGCGAGTTTCAAGCGAGTGTCGTAAGACCAAAACCAAAGTAATTACTTTGGCCAATCAAAAAGGACGGAGACAATCCAGTAAACCAATCAAGTAGCCCACAAAAAGCCCGGGTAAATGTACACGCGTATGCCTCGATTGGTTTTGGTTTCACTTCTTATTGGTTGAAAAATGGCGCGAGAACTTTGAACCAATCACTGAGTGAAGTAATGCAAAACCAAAGCAATTCGCTAATTACTTTCGACACTCAATTGAAAACCGCTTTATCTTGTAAAACACAGGTTGCCCTTATTGCCCTTAGTAGCTTTTTTATTGCACAAAGAGCTCTGTGTGCGGCAACGGTTGATTGGCGAATGTCCCACTTGCGCTTTTTCATTGTGGGTCTTCGTACTTACGTCGCCAGTTAGCCTTTCTTTGGAAGCAATGTTATTGGGACAAAAGTTCTTTCTTTCTCTCCATTCAAAGAGTCCACTTGCGAATGGAATGAACTTAACTTGCAAGTAAATGTTTCGATACCTTCTGTGTGTCCTCTGAGTGTTAGCATGCATGTCCCTGAGCCGATGCTCCACATGCGAATCGTTTCATCCCATGATGTTGTAACCACCTTATCTCCATGGGCAACCAGCACCTGTCAAGAGAAGGCCAATCAGCGAGCAAAAAATGACAACAGACCATTGACCAAGGCACATTGTAAATTGCCCTGTTTTTTTCTTTGTGTGTGACCTACAATAAACTATTCCAATACCCTCTAAGCGCTGCTGTACCTGTATCTCATCCGAGTGGCCCATCATAGAATGAATCAATTGACCGGTGTTTGCGTTCCATACACGGACAGTCCTGAGTGAAATGAGATAATGATTACTGTTTGTCGCAAATTCATGATTTTATAATTAACTTCCTCATTTTCCGGTAACTTACAAGTCAGCTGAGGCACTGATAATAGTTTTCCCATCAAAAGACAAATGTTCTACTGCTCCTGTGTGACCTTGAAATGACCTTGAGTACGTAGGAGGAAACAAAAAAGGAAAGAAAAGCCAAGTTTATCATTGACACAGGCAGAGACAAAAAAACAAAAGCAAAAACAAGATAAGTGTTCCAATCACGAGTCCAACCATTGTCCTTGCAGTTATTTGTTTCAATTCTCTAAATATATAAGTAATGGTAATAGGACTGAGTGGAGTCCAATTCGGTCTGTAATCATACAAGAGATAACAAAATCGGACGCACGCGCAGCGGGAGTCTGATTTGTTTATCACGAGTACGATTACAGACCGAATTGGACGACACGAAGTCCTCTTACCAATTTCATCATAAACATTACAATTTCCGAGAAAAGAAGAAGAGCCGAGTTATGAAAGAAAGGGGAAATTTGCATTAAAACACTGACAAAGGAGGCGTAAATTGTTTAATGTCGCTCTGAAAGAAAGAAAGCCCCAGTTTAGGGTTTTTAAGATGGTTGAAACCAAGGGTGTGATTGGTTGATTTAAACGACAACTTTGAACGTGATTATTGAACTTTCCGTTAACAAGCTGTCCGATAACAACTTGGCAAGTAAATAATTGGAAAATAGGAGTCATGATCAAGGAAATTCTTGCTTTGCATCCACGTGAAGAGAAGGCCATGTTGGTGGACAATACAATAAAAAATGGCCCTACAAGTTTTGCATAATAAAAGAGTCAAATTCCCAAAAGACATTTTACTGCAAACTATCAATAGGCCTTATTCACGATAGCCACCAAGTTGGTTTTCAAATTGTCATGCAAATTAGCCATGTGTTATGCTGGGGGGCAAACATTGGAAAAAGGGAAAATTGCGGAAACTCGGCTCGTCGAAATATTGAAATAACATTGCTAAAAGTACATTTTAGAATTTAGAATTAAGTACCTTTTATATAATTTTAAATCTTTTGATTACCTTTGACATTTTGACTTTTAATTCGTTATCTGCTCATTTATCTGTTCATTTTTCACTAAAAAAAACATCGAAGTAACTTTTTTTTTATTTTTTTATTTTTTTATTTTATTTTATTTTATTTTATTTTATTTTATTTGCAACAATACAAGAGAATACAATGCTTACGAACAGTACACTGACTACTTACAGCACTAGCTCTATTTACATGATATTACTCTAATTTTAACAGTGTTTGAATTACGACGACTAACAAATCTACACGACTAACAAATACAGTGAAGACAGTACTACTAACACATGCAGTGACGACAAAGGGCAAAGAAAAAAAAGAAGAAAAATAGATAATTATCATTGCAGCTTGAAGTTGCACTATGGAGGCATCAAAAACAGGGTAAAGGCATGTGGTTCACTACAGGTAATGTAAGATATGCACCTGACAGGAGATTTGAAAGAAACTAATGGGTAGGAGATAAATACAAATAGGTGAAGAAATATACTAATATTAATTAGATCCTCATATATCCTGCAAGAGGTTTCCATTTCTTTGTGTCTCCACTTTTTATTTCTATTTCATATCGTGATTTTAAAGTGCGTATGAAATGTGTAAGGTTTGGATGGCCTTCTTTTGTCTTAGCGAGCCATATGTGATATCGTGCTAAGAGAAAGCAATAATCTATGAGAAGTGCGAATTGAGAGATATCTGGCCTCAGACCCAAAGCCGTAGTATTTGTCAAAGCATAATCCCTAGGAAGTACATTTAGGTTTATCAGCCATTCAGTAAGTTTATTCCAAAAGTGAGATGTGTGGCTGCACGTCCAAAAAAGATGAATAAGTGACTCAGAGGAGGTGTGACAAAAGCTGCAGTTTTCATCGCCCTTTAGACCTATTCTAAATAAGAAGTTATTGGTTGATACGCGTCTATGTAAGAATTTAAACTGGTACTCTATTAGCATAGTGCTCTTTGTGCATTGTTTAGCTAAAATATAAGCAGCAGTCCAATTTATGTTGTCATTTGTTGGTAGGTCACAATCCTGTAGCCATTTTTTTTGACTTGACTCGGGGGTTAAGCTCTTGATACTGATCAATTTTTTATATATTAAGGTAGTTGCTTTTTTGACTTGTAAAATTCTTGTTGTAAGTGGCTCCTTTTCGTGGTCGGTGTTCTGTAGATCTTGAAAATTTGAATCGATCCGAATAGACTTAACAGCGGATATTAATCCGTAGAAGCTGAGAGGGCGAGGGTCAATTTCATACTTACAGCAAAAATCACTTAGCGAGAGAAAGTTGTTGTCCGATCCTAAAAGATGCTTCACCCGAGTTATTCCCTTATTGAACCAATTTTGAAAAAAAATTGTCTTGTTGGCTATCTTTATTAAGGAGTTATGCCAAAGTTGTTGGTCCAGAAAGTGATTTTTCGATGCTATTTCTGGTTCAAAGTTAACTTCTGCCCAAATTTCTAATACTTCTTTTAAAAAGCCATCCGAAGTTGTTATTTTCGATAAGATGTCCTTAACATTAAGGTTGTAGGAAAAAAAGTTTTGACAACCATATTTTTGGAGGGTTATATCGAAAAAAATTTTCCATTTTCCCTTGTTATTGTTATCCAAGTATTTTTTAATCCATGTCGTTTTGAGGGATTTATTGAAGGAACTTATATCAATCATTTTTAAGCCACCATCACCGAAATCGTTGATCATTACCTTCCGTTTTATCTTGTCTCCTTTGCCATTCCATAGAAAAGTGTAGAGTAAGTCATTTATTTCGTTTAAAACTCTGTAGTTTGAGCGAAGAGGTGAGAGCAGGTAGACTAATTGGGAGACCACTAGTGATTTGATAACAGTGATTTTCCCTAGCAATGTGAGTCGGCGGTATTTCC
Organism: Montipora capricornis; assembly: GCF_036669925.1. Lineage (NCBI taxonomy): Eukaryota > Metazoa > Cnidaria > Anthozoa > Scleractinia > Acroporidae > Montipora > Montipora capricornis. The sequence continues at coordinate 60,153,039 of NC_090892.1, read as the reverse complement.
AGCATCTCAGGATTTCTTTAACTTTTTCGAGTTTCTCATTGTAGTTTAAGGAGGCAGATAGTTCGGGATCTGTTGAAATCCATAGACCTAGGGATTTAACCTTGTCTTTTGGCCATTTGAGTTCTTTTCCTGATAACAAAACTTTATCATTTCCAACACTTGCGCCGATCCATAGAGCTTCAGTTTTCTTATCATTGAGTCTGAGGCCAGAGACTTTGCTGAAATCGTCAAGCATTGCGAGGGATGAAAAAAGAGATTCGCGTGACCCGTCTAATATAAGTGTTGTGTCATCGGCATACTGACTTAACTTAATTTCCACATTATTTACAGAGATTCCCTTTATATTAGTATTTTTTCTAATTGCCATGGCAAGCACCTCTGCTGATAGGATAAATAAATAAGGTGAGAGCGGGCAGCCTTGCCTAACACCTCGTTGAATCTCAAAAAAATTACTTGCCCATCCATTATTCAGAATACAGCTTTCAGTATTACTATACAGGGTTTTCACCCAGTTAATCAATGAAGCACCAAAACCGTAGAAACTTAGTGTGTCATGTATGAAGGACCATTCGAGAGAATCAAATGCCTTTTCAAAGTCAATAAAAAGTAATAGGCCCGGGATATTCTTTTCTGTGGCGTATTGGATAATAGAGTCGATAAGTCTGATATTTTCGCCTATGAATCTGTCTTTCAAGAATCCTGTTTGATCATGGTTGATAAGGTTTGGAAGTACTAGTTTAATTCGGTTTGCAATAGATTTTGCTGCGATTTTGTAGTCAGTATTCAAAAGGGTAATAGGTCTCCAATTTTTGATGAAGTACAGTTCCGCATCTTTTTTTGGAATTAGTTTAATCACCCCTCGTCTTTGCGTCACTGAAAGGCAGCCAGAGTCTAAAGCATAGTTGAGTGCCGAAATTAAAAAAGGAGAAATGTCTTTCCAAAAAACTTTATAGAATTCGGCAGGAAGTCCATCTGTTCCTGGCGTTTTGTCGGACTCCATCTTCTTCAGGGCTTCGAGACATTCCGTTTGAGTTAAGGGGCCTTCACATAAAATTGTTCTTCATTCGACAAAGAAGTGGAGTTCACTTCAGAGAAGAATGTAGACTGGAGGCTGTCGGGTTTTTTTGACGTATAAAGGTTTTTGTAGAAAGCGGTACATTCAGATAAGATATCTCTATCTGTGGTGACGAAATCAGTGTCATTAATTTTTAACTGACTAATTGTTCCTTGTTTACAGTGCCTTTTTTCAAGATTTAGAAAGTATGCAGAGTTCCTTTCGCCCTCGTTGTACCATTGCGACTTTGACCTAATAATTGCACCTTTGGTCCGATACTCAAAGATGTTTTCCAGTTCTTTCTTTAAGGTAAAAATTCTTTCTGCAACAATATGGTATGAGGGGTTACCATTGCTTGAATTGTCTATATGTTTCTCTAAAAAAGCGATTTCGCGTTCCAACATTTCTTCGCGTTTTCTAGTTGTCACGTTTTTGTATGCAGCATAGGATATTGATTTCTCTCGCACCTTTAATTTGATCATCTCCCAGAGTAGGGCTGGGTTCACCGAGATGTCTTCTTTGTATTGGTTCACAGTGTTTTCAATTACTGTTTTAATTTCTTGGACATATCTCATTTCGCTTAGAAGAGACGTGTTCAATTTCCAAAAACCTT
>NC_090892.1:60136372-60146372 GCF_036669925.1 Montipora capricornis | reverse complement strand
TTTGCAAATTTGACAAATTTACAAATATTGACACACCATCTGCGCAGTACAGGATGCGCAGTGCAATGAGGAATCAACTTAAAGGGGTTAAATACAGGTCATAGACATAGACTGGATCGTTGTTAATGTAATCACTCACAGTGATATTCCTCTGATCCACAACTACGTAATAGTGTAGCTCACCTCAGACATCGGCCAGATTTCAGATCAAACAATCTGATAACACCATCACCACAACCACTGATGCACTGGCTTCCCTGAAACACATTAACAGATTAATTCTTGCAATGATGCAGCTAATTTTGAAACCCACTAAAGCAAACTTACTAGATTTTGCCTTTTTGAGGAAAGAAACTTGTAAGTTATCCACAATATTTATATGGATATCAATGCCTACAAAATAAGCTCACAGTATTTTTCTTTGGTTCGAAACTCAAAACTCTTTCCACCACCCGTTCAAAATACTTGGTCACAATACTATTATTTTCAACCTATCCAGATGATTTTTACTTGCACTAAGCTCCTTGTTCATACATTTAAAGTTACATTGTATTTAATATTAACTTACAAGTTTTTGACTTTATTCAATATTCCAAATGACATCACTGAACATTATACATATACATGTACACTAATGTACTTTACCTGGAGTTGCACGCATCTGACAGAGTCAGTATGTGGAGAACCCAGCACATGAACACACTGGTTAGTTTTGACATCCCATACTCGCACAGTATTATCGGATGAGCCTGAAACCAACGTGCTGCCTGAGATAAATGATATAAGAAAATTTCCAGCCAGTTTATATACACGAAGTTCGATGCAAATATATAAAAATAGGCACACGTTGCATATGTGTGGTAGTGCAGTAACACAGTGCTTTATTCCATAACTGTCAACTGAGATGCGTTTTGTTTTCCAGGAGATTCAAGTTGTTTTGGCACCGTATATCATTGTAGTGCCATGGTAGATGTTTTAGGTAATGATAGCCCCTGAGAAGAGGTGTGGTTACTAGTAAAATACTAAACCCAGAAAGATTGAAGAAATTGAGAGAATCGAGAAACATTGGCTTTGAGGCTGACATGTTGATCATTTTCAAGTTCCCTTGCAACTTCTTTATCACCACAAGCCTCTGATAGCTTTCCAAGATAAAATTTCACTGAATTTTATCCCTGTCCGGTAGGGTCAGTATTTGGATGTGAGACCTCAAAATATACGACTTTCTGGCAGGAACAAATGACCGAAAATTCTATTTTAACGCTCCAAAAATGTGAACTAAGCAAGGTGAAGATTTTGTTAGCCGTTAGTGCTTTATGCAAAACATAGATTTCAGCGGCCGCCACGATCAAGTTATCTTGCGTGTTTACTAACAACTCGCGAAAGAAAGGATACATATGTGTCAAAATGATGGCAAGACACTGAGTTTTTGTTTTTGTTAGTTGGCTTTTTTTTCTTTCAAGTGTTATAAAGTTTGACAAGAAATGTGCAAATTCAACACAAAGATCACAATCGCCCAACTCTTTAGGTTGACCATTGTTTCTGCAAAGTCAGAAATTCACTCTCCTAGAAGAGGTTATTTCTCACCAGGTAATTCCATCGTTTTTGGAAATAGCAGCTGCGTTGTTATTCATCAGCGTCACAAATTCTTGCCGATTTTGGGGCTCATTTGTCGAAACTCATGCACGTTTCCAATGTTTATTTTCATGAGTTATGCATGCGCTGTGGGCCTATTGTCACTTTGGACTTACACTCTTACAACCTGGGTTTACATAGTGTATAGTGCAGTTACGGTGCACTACCACAAAAACATTTCAATTAGCAGCTATGGTAACAAGGTGTAACAAAGGAGGACAATCTTGAAAAAAGACACGTTTGATGATAAGAATCAAAAAGGAAAAATCTCTCAAAAAATCACCATTGCAATCCATACAGGTAATGGGCTCTCTGTGTCCCTTGAGGAGTGGTGCAACAGTGTACCTTCCCTGTGCCCAATTTTTTTCGAGCGAGAGGGCACGAATGTAAATATTCTTCCATCTGCAGGTAGCAGGCTTCAGACAGATGCCATCAGTTGATGGAATGTGAGACACTTGTGAAGATGCTGCATGAGGCTCTTGTAAAAGATCTTCACCAAATCTGTCCCACCCATTTTGAACACAAAATCGATACCTTGGAGAGGAATATATGAAAATCACAAGACATCACTTGAAATCTAATAACGTAAGTACTAGTCAGGGGTTCTGATATTATGCAATGTTGCGATTTCACATAATAAACCTAAAATCACAACATATCGCATAATTAATGAAAAATCGCACTCTAACCATGAGGCCACTGCGCGGGTGGCCCCATGGTTAGTGCGCTCGGATCCGGATCGAGTGGTCCGCGTTTGGGTCCTGGCCAGGAACATTTTGTTGTGTTATTGGGCAAGACATTTTACTCTCACTGTGCCTCTCTCCACTCAGGTGTATAAATGGGTACAGGTGAATCTAATGCTGGGGGTAACCCTGTGATGGACCATCCACGGGGGAGTAGAAATACTCCTAGTCACTTCATGCTACAGAATCTGGAGATAAGCGCCAGCCTGATGGGCCTTCTAAGCTCGCAGCAGACTTTACCTTAAGTTTGAATATTTGACTGAGAGGCAATTATAATAAATCATCTTTCAACATGTTCCTTCAAAACAAGCAACCTTTCTCTTCAAAAACAGCTACACTGTTTAAAATAATATGGATTTTACTCTGTCTAACCCTGGAAGATTCTACAGTCCTGGACAAAATATCTTGGGACAGCATTAACAATGAGTGCAAAAATCATTTCAGTTAAAGGTTAATACCTTGTATTTTGTACTTAATTTTCCCACATAGTGGTCTCTCAAGTGCCTACCCTCCCCAAGCAATGTTGAAGCAAACTGCAGCATTTCTAAATGTTTCCCAGATTCTAATCCACATTGTAAGGGGGGAGGGGGCTAGGTACCCATGGAACCAGTCATGCATTATTTTACTGGTCAATGAGCCACCTTAAGGGGTGGTTCATAAGAAATTCAGCCATTTGAAGGCAAAATGCAAGTTGGAGTGAAGTAGCCTATACATCCCCTCCCTACCTTCAAATTACAAATTCATTATGCATAACAAGTAGTCTTCATAATCATAAAAAAAACATGTAGACTGACAGGGTACACAATTATTCACAAAAAGTAAATTAATCAGGTTGTCATTAGTCATTACCAAATGGTATTGTGGTTAGATCTTTCCCTCCATAGCCTGTTGCACTGTGCAATACGGCACAATGATTCCACTGAAAGAAACGAAAAGATTCGTTCTACCAGCTCTTTTGGGAGAGATGCAACAAAATCAACAGCCAACAGCGGTTTTAACTCATTGTAAAGAAGCCTGAGTTGTAATGGCTGAAAAAAACATATAACAAGAATAAATTCTCAGTAGTCTCAGATATTACAGTAGACCGATCTATACCAGAACTACTAAGCGCTACAAATGCAACCATGCAGGGTTTGGTGGTGCATAAACCAAAAGAGGTTGTCTTTCCCAATTGCACAAAACCATCCCTGGCAAAAAAACTCATCTTACAATAAAATGTGAAGATCAATACTAAAAGAACTATCACTGGAACCTCAAATATTGATTTACACATGTAATATTATTCAACCTTTTTCAAAGATCTTGACAAAATAGTTCAGGAAGAACTACATATTTGCCAAGATTTTTAGAGAACAAGATTTTTTAATGCGCCAATTTTTCATTACCATAGTAACATCAGTTGGTCTAATAGCCACTGAAAATGCTTTTGATCTATTCCAGGAATGACTTTTGCATTTGGTAACACACTCTCACATTAGTGACAAATTTGTTGTTAAGGCAATTGAAAATCAAATAAGCAAAAGCATTTTGCCAATTAAAGAGCCTTTGATCTTTTAATTAAAGATTGGATTGGATTGGATCACTCACAAATGCTACATCTCTTCCTTTAAACTCTTCCATCTCGTCCAAACAAGTGTTTTATAGCAGCAGGTATTTTTTGCAGGTTGCAGGTTGAAATTTAGTTATAACTGAAAAACCTCTGGCACTTAAAAGCAAGGTAAAGCGATAGACTTACCGTGACTGTTATATGAATAGCTAACCATAGGCCTTAAAAACTTTTCTTTAGGCCTAATTAGGCCTAAGGTTAGCTATTCATGTAACAGTCATGGTAAGTCTATCGCTTTACCTTTCTTTTAAGCGCCAGCGGTTTTCCAGTTATATAATTAAATTTTAACCTGCAACCTGCAAAAAATACCTGCCGGTTTTATAGCTGTTAGCAACTTCTATTCAGTGCCCGAAAAAAAGATCATTTGAAATTTGACACTTCTGGTTCAATTTTCCCCACCCCACGCAGGCAAGGGTCAAATTCCCCATGTTGAAGTTTCGATTTGATCGGCGCATGAAGTACTGCTAAAGATTTGGTCAACGTTCAACTTGAGTTTGAACAATAACAGGAACACCAAGCAAAAAAATTATAGATAAAGAAATGTATTTTTGTCAATAGTGAGTGGAGACATTCTAAACAATTGCAAATGCTCCTTGCAGGAGTCTAACCTTCGATATTCGACTGGATTGATACTCCACCAATGAACCGATGGGGGTTATGGCTGCATTATAAATCTGTTACAAGTTAATACAAACCTGGCATTTCAGCAGGATTTGTCTCAATACGTCGTTCTGTTGATCGCGGGTGAAATCTTGGAAAGTGTCGACAAAATATCTTGCTTTTTCCTCAAAGTTCATTCTTCAGTCGCCTCAGATCGCCTCATAGTTCATGTCACTGAGCCCGAGATATTTGCTAGTAAGACCAGCAGCTTTTCTTGATAGCAATCAAAATGGCGGACGCATTGAGGGCAATATTCACATCAGTAACAACTTAAATACTAGAATTTTTCTGGGAGTATTTTGCTATTTTGCAACGTACAGCGTCCGTTTGTGGTAAAGAGGACAACGAGGAACTCTGACAAATACAATTCATGCCTGTTATCATACAATTTCTGACTTCTCTCATTCCGCCGAAGCTGTCAATTTTTCTCAGTGGTTCCTAGTTTTGTATGCACGGACTAACCCCGTCATTCACAGCGCCACTGGTGCAATGATGAATAGAGGAGTAACGGATAAAGACAGGCGCCGAAGCTCATCAAAGGAGTGTGAGGCTCTGAGAGATTTGGTGAACAAATTGAAGTTGGAACTGTTGCAAAGCCAAGTTGAAACTCAAAAAGTTCGAGATCAACTTCAGTGTGTTATTTATCTAGTTCGTAGGTAAGACAAACTTTCATAGATTTCGTTTATCCTCGAATGTATGCAGAAGTCAATACCAGATGCCCCTTCCCCCCATCTGCTTGGCAACTGCAGGGCATTTGTATGTCTTTCCAGTCTGGGGTGTCTAGGGTTGCATGTCCCACAGGTCGGGCATTTGCCAACCCTGGCCCTGCCTTAGAGCATTTCACCCATGCATTGGTTGTCGATTCCAAATCTCATAAAGGATTTGGTCATGAAGTCCTTGAGGGACAAGCCATTTTGCGATGAAGACTGTGGCAGAATGGCTTGGTATCTAATGACTCATTTTGGAATTCTCCAAAATGTTTGCATGTCCTTGCAGATTGCCTTTGCCAAAAGTTGATTAAAGTTTACTTTTTCAATGAATAGGGCATGGCAAGGAGATGAAACTGCATCGATTCATGTTTCCAATATTGTTGGTAAGGCAATTTATGCAATGACTTTTTCTCTATCAGGATTTTTGGCCTGTGTAGCAAATGAACAGATTCTTGCCAGGCAAAATTTGAGACAATAGAAGGATGAGGATAAGTGTATTTTTTTTTTTCGATTTGAGACCATCCAGTTAAACAAAATCTCTCCAGGACTTTTCTCAGTTTGGCAGCACTTGCTACACAGACAAGTTTTATAGAAACCCACAACCTATCTACTTAAAATCCTACTTTAGGTCCAAGCTTTTCTAAAAAAATGCTCCTCTCAGACATCATTTGTGCATTAGTGCTACAACAAGTTGCAAAATTGTTGAGACACTTTCATTAAAAAACACCTTTTCTAGCTTCCAATGCCCGCCGTATCTAGAATTTAAACCTTTCCCACTTCCACTCCCCTCTCCCCCTTTCAATGTTGACTGCTTAAGTTCCCAACAGTTTTTTGTCTTGCTAGCAACACTGATAAGGGGGGGAGGGGGCTGCAGTGTGAGAGATAATAGGGAAATTAATTATGCCCCAAGAAAATGAAGTGTCTCCACTATTTTTGCAACTTGTTGTAGCATTTCTGTAGCCTAGATTACATTCTTTTGGCTTGTTGCAGAGGGAAGATGGTGTGATGCAATCTATTTTGGGACTTGTCATATTATTTAATGACCCTTACAATTGTCTGGTGAGACAAAAGAAGCTCAGAGTAGCTGGTGACAAAATCGTGTTGGAAATCAAATCACAGTTTTATCATCTTTGTACCTGGCAGGTGTAGCCCCACCAAAGATTCAGAGAAACACAGACTTGAATGCATTTACAGCTACACCCAAGGTGACACGTTGTACCCTTATAAATATATAATAGTGCGGATTATAGACAAAAAAATGTATACATTTATTTCATTGAGTCCTTTCATGGGAACACAGGAGCCCAATAAATTGACCTGCTCCCTGCTGTGTGGCTTCATAGCTCAGTTGGTAGAGCATTGCACTGGCATCGCAGAGGTCATGGGTTTAAATCCCATTGAAGCCACCTTAATTTTTCAGTTGCTATAAGAGACAATTGCTTAAGGACGTTCACGCCCATTGCTACTGCGCATTTTTTCACGCATGTCACGCACACATCATGCATCGCAGACCACAAAGGTAAACGCGATGCTAAAGGTGCAAACAATTTCCATAAGAATTGAATGTGAAAGCATGTTGCATCATGGGATAGCTGTAGACCCAGGTCTTCTCGGAAATGTCATGCAATGACGTGACATTGCGAATAGACAATCGCTTTGAGAACTTCACAGCAATTTTACTCTTTTGAATGCTCGGTGACCCCATTTTTTTTTCTTTCCGTACATCACTTCATTTCCTGATTTTGTCCATTTTAACAAAACAAAAACAATCTGTAGGTGAGAAGTTACAAATATTTCGCCTTTTATGCTCTCGTGCGACCGAAATTTTCTTTCTTAGACTAATATGTATCGTTTTTCAAGGTCTATTTCACCACAGAAAAAGACATCAGCTGCAAAAGTTTATTTAGTTATATTAGTTCTGTTGAATTGAGTATGTTTACCTGATCTAAATTTTATTAATGTGGCTCTTTTTTTGCTGACAGTTGTAAGCTATGTTCGTCTAAAAGTAACGCAAGCTCATAAAAGTGCACCTCATGATCTCGAAAACAAGCACGGTGACCCCCCATTTTTTGTTTTTTTTGCCTTTTTGGCAAAAGTAGATCATTACCTTTCTGCGTGGCAAGTTTTAAAAAATTCTGTACGTGGGAACATTTTGGGTGTGAACGTCCTTAAATAGTCGAGCTAAGTGTGAGGATAACTTCTCTCTTTGCACATGTCTGACCCAGACTAGCCTAAATCTGCACGCTGAATGAAGGATACCCATTTTTGTTGTAGTCGAGAGCTCTCAATAGCTGGGCCAGACTGGTAATAGGCCTTCTCAATCGCATGTATCGTCAAGAGGAGCTTGAACTGCGAGCCAAGCAGTTGCTCTACATGCGTGACAGGGAAGAACTGCTTGATGAAGAGCTTATGTCACTCAGCCCTGTCAAACAACACCAGACTGATGCATCTTTTGTCCAAGCCAACACTTTACAATTACTACAGGTAGGTGTGGGCAACGACTGTTTTGTTTTTCATACTTTGGTTATTGCGTGAACTGGCTTCCTTATTATAGGAGCAAAAGCAACTTCTCTGGAATGAACAGTGGCTGAGCCGTGAAGGGATAGCCCTTGAGCAAGCTCTCTGTTGAGGTTGCGCACGAGAGTTGTTTGTTTCGAGAGTGGCGAGAAGATTGGGGCAGGACGGAGAGGCAGAGCTTGCTGCGATGACTGAAATGCCATCGGTTAGTGTGATTCATGACACCGCAAAGTTCTCCCCCCCCCCTCCCCCAATCGTATCGCGTCTCAATTCGCTCGCCGCTCTCAAAACAAACAACTCTCGTGGGAAACCTCAACAGATAGCTTGTTCGCAGGCTATGAAGGGAGAACTTACCTTACGTGACATAACTCGAAGCTCCTAGTTGGCTTAATAGCAGCGCAATCGCACGGTCGTGCATGGCTTCAAGCCCCGTTCAAGCTCAGGCTTTCTTCGCAACTGGTTAAGTTGCTGCTTAACTGCGATGATCTCCTATTCTCATGTATTTCAATTGCCGCAGTTCAAATATATGATCATTTCATGTGTTTTATTTATTGCTCATGCTTAGTAGGGAAAATGCGCATGCTTAGTAGAGAAAACCTCTAGTCATACTCCAATCTAAAGTGTCCTTACGAAAGTAGTAATAACGTCGAATTTTACCGTTGTGTGTCAACTAGATCGAAGCTTCAAAACCCCTAGGGGTAACCGCCTTGAGTTCTTGATGGCCGTCTTCTTTCGAACATTTCTATGTCTAATCTAATGGCCTTGTGTAAGTACCAAACTTATTCAGAAGTTTGCTCTTCCCAGCGAGGCCAATCAGGCTTATGTGCCTTATAATTGAATATATTTTCTATTGACCGACAGTTTGAAACACTTCTGTTCTGTAAAAGAAACGAGCTAATGCAATTTTCCCTTTACAATGCTGCGATCATATTACTGCGATTTTTATAACTCTGCGGAATCTCACCTTCAACTTTTTCAAGCGCTAAGCGTCAAACTGCGTGTTGGCTTCCTTCAATCAAATTTCCGAAGACAGCCGGGAAGATCGACTCCGCCTCTGGAAAGTGAATTCGAGTTTTTGTTTAGTTCGCAGCTCGAATACCATTACGTTATCTTTGTAGAGGTTCTTCAGAAAAAAGATTCGTGCAGATTCCATCGCTTTCCATCGGCGTCGAGTGTACCGTGGCAACCAAAGATGCTGATTGGTAGGTTATGTCATGCATCATGCATCAACTGATTTCGGCATCCGTGGTTTCGGGCCAACTCTCGGCTTACCTTCGGAAGTTTGATTGATAAAAATCAAACGAAGTTTGGCCGTAACAGCGGTCCTCGGAATTATGAAAATCACAACAATTTTATTCCTGCGAGTTTTAAATGCAAAGAACCTAGTTTTTTTGTATTGACCTCAACAAACGGATCTTCTAGGCGAAAGGAGAAGAACAAGCTCGTGAGAGGGCTGAGGAAAGAGAACAGCTTGAACAGCAGAGGCAAGAACTACAAGCAAAGTTCAGAAAACCGGTGTTGTTTCGGCTTCACTCAGACGACTTAGCAAGGAAAGACAGTGTGAAGAGACTGGCTGAGTTTGACTCCTCTGAGGATTTACTCATCACACCAGTTAGACAAAGAAGCGAAAATGACAGCTGTATAGATTTGGACGCTACAGTAAGTTAAAGAATCTCCTTTATGTAAACTCGATCGTTTTAAGTGCTTCATTTGCTAAAATGTATTTTTTTTGCTGCAGTTGAAGGGCTTCTAAGGAGTGAGTTTATTCAAATTGCGGTAGTTTTGCCCCGCGATGGCTTATTCAACCGAAGTGAAAGTCCATTCGCCCGATAGATTGTGTCACGTATTCCATTCGAAATTCGAAACGACCTGCTGCTAAAGAAAATAATGAGTGAATTTTGCATAAATGCGGAATATAAAACATTCTTTAGGCCTTGTTTTAATCTAGATGCGTTACCATGGTAACAGCCTGCAGAGCACATTGACTGTCAAAAATATGAACCTTCTTGGTGACACTTATCACTGACAAAGTTCGAGCTTCCAGGCAGAAACTGCATAAATATGGCAGAAATGGCAGTCACTAAAACTGTGATGTAAACTGACATCATGACTGAATGCGAAACCAAAACCAA
>NC_090892.1:60118872-60121372 GCF_036669925.1 Montipora capricornis | reverse complement strand
GCATTGTTCGGTTCAAAATCGTCAATTTAGCACGTAGTGCAGCGATTGCTTATACCATCACTGCTTTAATTTTCAGGCGCAAACGGCTCCGTGTAAACACTTCCAAACCGCATCGGTTTTCATTCGGTTTCAAAGTCGTGAAACCGTGTCGACGTGAAACCGCGTTCGTGTAAACGCTGCCTAGGTCTAGGTCCTGAATGGACAATGTCCGCGATGGTCTACGGGCTCTACAAAGCAATGCGCCTACAAAATATGCAAATGCAGGTAAAGATGTTTAAGGTGTAATGCGCTCGTGGGAAGGTTGAGAAACTAGTTGCTAGGCGACGGGTGAATGGACAGGTTCGAAAATCAAGAGACCCAGGGTCTCCAAACGCCGGTGGGAAGGATGGGAAACTAGTTGCTAGGCGACGGGTGAATGGACAGCTTAGCAAATCAGGAGACCCAGGGTCTCCAAACGCCCGTGGGAAGGATGGGAAACTAGTTGCTAGGCGACGGTGGCCTCATGGTTAGTGTGCTCGACTTCGGAGCGAATGGTCCGGGTTCGGGACCTGGCCAGGTACATTGTGTTGTGTTCTTGGGCAAGACACTTTACTCCCTCGGTGCCTCTCTCCACCCAGGTGTATAAATGGGTACCAGCGAAAAGCTGGGGGTAAAACCTGCGATGGACTAGCATCCCATCCAGGGGGGAGTAGAAATACTCCTAGTCGCCTCATGCTACAGAAACCGGGTATAAGCTCCGGCCTGATGGGCCACTAGGCCTGTAAGCTGACTTTTACCTTTTAGGCGACGGGTGAATGGACAGCTGAGAAAATCAGGAGAACCAGGGTCTCCAAACGCCGGTGGGAAGGGTGGGAAACTAGTTGCTAGGCGACGGTCGATTGTTTCGAATCCTGCCTTGGACTGAGTTTTCAGTTGTCTTTTCGCCCGTTGCCAGGCAGCCAGTTTCCCACATTGAAGGTTTAAAGATTTCTTTTATTTAGATGTAATCACTGCATAAACAATAGGTCGCAGTAGTGTCAATAGTAGGATATTTCGAAAGTTATCTACAAAGCCATAAAGAATGCTGCCTTACATGAAGAAGTCACATGAGTTGTCAGAAAAAGGCAATCATCTAATACGACGCCAATATTTACCGCGTCGATTAATATTGAACCTGATAGGTCGTCTTTGTTTACCTCATCAGTTTCATAAAAAGTTATTTGTTAAAAGCCCCCCTTTTCCAGAAGAAGGGTTGCAAGCAAGCTGGGAGTCAACGATTCTTCCTCGGATTAATTATAGTCTAAGATGTTTGAAATAGCTGGGGATCAAGATCAGGCTCTCTCTAACACAGGGATTGGAAAATTGAGGAAAGGGAAATGGTAAACTGGGAATCTCTCAAATGAGGAATTTCGCGTCAGTCAGTGTTTCTTCTTAAACTTTTTCCACTTTTGTTGGAGAGCGGTGTTTTTTTTGTCACTTTGGGTGTTAGCAGAAAGGTACCGCTTCTTCTGTCAAGTTTGTGTAGTGCTTACCAAGAACAACTGTTCCAATTCCTAAAATTTCTGATTTTACTAGGCTAGATTTCACTCGGTTCACTAGAGTAATTTATTTTATTCGATCTGAGGTGCCACATTGAAGACTTTTCCTTATTGGCTTATTTATTTCTAAGAATACACAGGTTTGATTCGTTCAATGATGCTAAATGCTCTCTTGTTTAGTTCAATTTACAGTAGATCAGCATCTTCATAGGTATCCTTATCGTCATGAAAACGATGCTTTTTTGTCTTGTCTTCCTCGTCATCTTGCGAAGTCTTGATAGTATGGGTTTTGTCATTGTGGTTGCGTTTGTGAAAGATTCCCCTACGACGGCGGCGCCAGGCATCACTTCAAAACGGAGCAGAAAGAAATGAGTTAGTTGAAACCTCGTTGAAACCTTGAACTGAATTATCAAGTTGGCGAAACTAACTTATCTTCAGGCAGTTAGCATAGAACTCTATAGCTTTATTTGGAATGGAAAAGATAAGGTAAAACAGTTAGCTTTGATTAATGACATTGAACGCGGAGGGCTAAAAATGCTTGACATAGAATCGTTGATTCTAGTTGAAGATTATATTATAGTCCGTGGGTTTAGGGTTAAAGTTTCTTGAATTATTATTGTCTTTTTGATTGTCGAAATTTGCCTATACCCTTATCAGAATTTTACAAAAATTGTCTCGATGCATGGTCAACTCTTACCAGAAAAGAAGTGAGTTCATATGGAGATATATTGAATCAGTACTTGTGGAATAATAAATACATACTTTGTGAAGGTAAATCCTTATATCACGCCCTTTTTCACAATAATTGCGGTATAAGTATGCACTGCGAATCACACAGCTGCTCCGAAAATTCCATTCAAGTGTCAATAAAAGGTATTTCATGCATTTCCTCTAAACAAATTACAAAGAGTTTAGTTTCCGCAAAGAAATTCCTCCAACCGCCCAGTCCAAATATAAAGATGACTACCCAAATATTTCTGTCG
>NC_090892.1:60103872-60106372 GCF_036669925.1 Montipora capricornis | reverse complement strand
CCCCTGGCGAAAAAAAATAAAATAAAGCAAAATATCGGGAACCCATGGAAATTTCTGGAGCTGTTGAATAGGTGGTTTGCAATCAATCTCTTGAGACACAGACAACAATGCTTTAATATAATTGCTGGTGGCTAATGACAGATCTTTTGTTTTCGTCCACCAAAATACCGGCAATGAAGTAATGTGAAAACCACAAGGGGCTGACTTGGAGCTACCAGAGAGAGAAAAACACATGCACAAGTTTATGCTTGAGCTTTGTAGCAAAGCCTATTCACGGTCACTACTTGAATTCACTGTCATCCATTTGACGGCGAACCAGTTTTGCTCGGTGGGCCTAAGTCAAGAATGAGATCCTACATATGACAGAAATATTGTGGTTGTTGGAGTAAAATACAAAGGCTTGAAATCACAGAGCAGCAGCCACGACGAATCAGAAGGTTTATGCATGGATAATAAGTGCTAATAAAAATAATTTTTACCTAAGGATTCGCGGAGTCGAAAAGAAAAGAGAAAAAAATAAAGAAAAGAGGAAACTTACCATTGAAATCTTAAACGTCTTCACAATGAGTGGAATATTGCGCGTCTTAGTGTGTCTTTCCTCGAGGGAGCGAGCGAATGAGGTAATGTAAGATTGAGAGGGTGAGGTGAATCTATTTTATAGGTAGCCTCCCACGCAAACATTCTTAGGGCTTCGTCAAGCGTTTCTCCCTTTTCCTTTGTGGGGGAAAAAGCGTGACGAAACCCTAAGAACGCTTGCGTGGGAAGATATATTTGCCAACGAGTCACCCTCGCGAGGACGCGAGGGTGACGGGGGGCAGCATTAAAGAGCCGACGCGCGAGTTAATTTTGGTACAGCCAGAAGAAATCTCGAATAAAAGGTAATGTAAGAGTGACATCATCGGTGATTGTTTTCGAGGTAGCCAATGGCATCGCGGCATTTTTTATCGAAACCAATCACATCAGGAGGATCATTATTGGTGACCAGATTGACCTCATGGTCATTTTCTGGTGTATTCCCGCATTCTAGATCTCCTGTTGGCCATTGTGCGAAATAAACCAGGAAGGAAAAGGTGAGTGGAAATCTTGACTTCATTCACTCGTGAGCGTAGTCTTCTTGCGTGTACTTTAATTAAGTGTTTTTGGGAGCCAGAGTGTCGCAAATCTAGCAACTAGTAGACTGAAGAATCGTCCAGGGAGGTAGTTATGAGGGGGACATTGGGATTTTCGGTTCTGCGATTCTGGCTATTTTTTAGATCGGTTTTGTGCAAAAAGACTTCGGTTTTTCGGTTTTGGTGTTCATTGCGGTTTGCGGATTTTTCGTTTTTTAGCATCTGGTTTTCGGTTTTCGTAGAAAATACTAGCGCTTTTTCGGTTTTGTTATCCGATTTGGTTTTTCGGTGTTCCTATATTTTGTCCTATTTGGGTTCCGGTTTCTTTTCGATTTGAGTGGCAATTGACTTCGAATAGCCGCGAAACGCCAAAGTTATTGAATGAGATGAATTCCTTAGGGCAGTTGGCGCAATCTACCAAACTTTCTCTGTCCATAACAAGGGCGCTTCATATGAAAAGAAGACAGCAGAAAAAGCGATTGGTTTGGTTCACCATCGCAAAACTGTACTTGAAGAGCATGCATATCGAATACGTGCTGAGAGTAACATCACTGGCGCCCTAAATGGTCCCCAAGGTCATGTCTCTGCAACAGTAAACTCTGTCCAGTTAATGGAATGGGGACTAGGAGGGACTAGCAGACATTCTAGGAGAGCATGACTACCAAGCACTTGATCTTTTAAGCTGTATGACATTAGACGTTGAAAATTGCCACACCACTGTTTGTTCTAAGAACGTTAACGTCTAAGCTCGAATATGCCAGGTCGTTTGGTAAAACAATGAAGGAGAACGTCAAACCTGCTACAAGCTGAGCTGCGTATTATAACACCAGGCGAAGGTCCTCGTAACCAAAGCCCGACACAACGGTGTCTCCTCATAACGTACCGTTGATGGTGCCTATATCCGTTGTCAACCTTCCTGCAAATGACTGTGACCTCTTACGCAACTGGGCCTCAGCATATGGTGCTGCAGTAAGACAAAGGACAGGGCGGCAGGAAACTACAATGGCTAAGCACGGAACATTGCCAGAGTAATCTTTATTAACGCCATCTCGAAGTTGGTGATAAGGTTAATCTGAACTTTGGAGTGGATGAAGATGAAGGACCCCATGAAGATCTGAACGAGCATGAAGTGAGTGAGGAAGCTAATGACTCCGACGAAGGCCAGAAAGAATTTGATCAAAAAGTAGTGACGAAGAAGTTGAAGTCAGTGCAGATGACAACAATTCCCAGGATCAGCACGATGAATTAGGGACATCGACGAATTTTCTCTTTGGTGTAAGGTCGCGATGTGGAAGGGCGGTGAGGTTCAATAATCGACTACTGTTTTAAGTCAGTATCTGTTTATTACCACATTTAACCTTAAAGCAAGTTCCCGTTGCCATGTAAAACAA
>NC_090892.1:60093872-60098872 GCF_036669925.1 Montipora capricornis | reverse complement strand
TTTTCTGCCTGCATGTGGCCCTTTTTCATGGTGTCGTTCCTCGTTTGTTGACAGGCCGTTATGTCTCTTCATCATGTCTTGCATGTTTCTTGGATTTCAGCCAAATCCGTCCATTTGTATCTACTCTCAGTGAGTGCCGTTAGCTTCCTCATTGTGTTGACACGTTTTTCTCGCAGTATGGTGAGCTTTACACTGGTCTACCACTTGAAGGCAGCTGTTTTTCTTCTTGCTGGACCACCCAGTAGTTCTCAACTGGATAATCACGCATGGAGTCCTTTATGTAAGTGACCGTTTGATACCTTTTGGCTAACCTGTTGAGCCTTCTTGCTCTTGTGGCATATAGCCTTTGTGTGTTCTTCTCTTTTGTTCTTTTCCTGCCCCTTGGCTCTTAGTTTGTTTGCTTAGCTGCAGTCTCTCACGTTTTCCTTCCCTGCATCCTCGGCACCCTCTCTTGATTGTCGTCATGTCTTGTTTGCCTTTAGTCCTGATATATATATTTTTTTATCTCGGATCTTTGCGTACTTGAGTAATGTTTGTAAATTCTTTAGCTGGCATGCCCATAACGACTTCCGTTGTCATGGATAGGGCAGTTTACTGCTGTCTTAAGTTTTATAGTCCTCTCAGTTTTCTTTTCACCGCAAGTGGAATGCTTCCAGTGCGGTTGGATCTGTGATTGCATGATGAGCGTTTTTTTTCTGTGTATGTTGTATTCCTAGCTCTTGGCTGTCTTCCCTCTTTCGTCTCTATGGTCCTTCTTTTCGTTTTTGCTTTTCCGAGTCTCGCAGTCTGTACGCAACCTTGTGGCGCACCAGCCTTTTTGCATGGGCTGGATTAGTTGATCGACTGGTGACCCGGCCATGGGTCTGCTATGCGCCAGTAAGTCAGCCTGCATGTTATGTTTTTCCTCTTCTCCTTGTGACCTATCTGTTTTTGTTTGTAAGTTTGTGATTTGTAGGAGTTCCATTCCTTAGCCGGTGTTAAAAAATACGTTTTGCGAGCTGATGCATGGATCCTCGTTTAAGGTGAACCGTTGTCGTGAAACGAATTACATGTAGTCGGTATGTGTGGCCCCCACTGGAGGCCAACCCATTCGCCTTGAACATAAAAAAAAATTGTTGGATAATAGGTTAGTCACATATGGTTTAGGGGTCCGATTAATCGCACCCTCAATGGGTGTAAAGTAGCTTGGTTCGAACCAAACTAGGGTCCCAAACAGAGGTTTTTTCCTCTTTTATTAATTGCACGAAAGCGCAGGCTTCTGCCCCCATTACTGGGGATGTTGGCTTTTCGGACTTTTCTGTTGCGGAAGCCAATGTGGATGGAGGTGAGGTTTGTGAGCTAGACGACGGATGATGATGCGGGTTCTGGACCTGAATCGCTCCTTGCTGCCCTTGAGGCTGATGATGTCCCTAGGGTACCTTCTCCTGAAACCGCCTTTGGGGAGACTCTACGGGTTTCGGGTCCGATTTCACATGCTTCTTTGATTGCGGATTGCATTGTCGAGGGTAATGGTGCAAGGACTAGAGAAATTTCACCATTTTGGAGAAATTTTACCATCGGTGTGAGGTAGCGCTAAGGAACCCTTGATAATGCTAATCCAATTCACCCATGAACTGGCTCACAGGGGCCTTTGATTTTTCTTGAAGATCGCTCTAACGCTAGAAACGTCTGCTGTTTAATTTTTATACGTGTTCGAAACACTGAATGTCAGAACGGTTACAATTGCTTTTTGAGAAAGTAACACTACTTCAGCCTTCGTAGAATGCACGCGACGTAACCGTGAGAGGCAACAACTTTCGGGAAAAGCACACTTTAATGTATCAGTAAAAGTGAGATCTTTGCAAACAAGAACAGAAGCACAACTCGGAACATTGGGCCTCGTCCTTATCATCCCCGTTTGAAACAATCCATCGTAACGTGCAGCCTGAAAGTATAAACCAGGAACAGACGGAGAGCGAAACGAATTGCTTAGGGAACGCAGACTGGTAATTGTTTCTATCTTTAGTTCTTCCACATCCTTTGATAATTTATTTATATTTGGCACAAACGACATCAATTTTTCTCTGTTTATGTCCTTATGTCTACATTGTAGGTGCGAATTTGGAAAGTGCCAGCTAATGTCCACATTTCATGAGAACGTTTCTTATAGAGAAGTCGGGCAAATTTGGCAGAAAGCGGTAGACCTGAGGTGCAAATGTACTGTATTACACAGCACCCAGGATTTCAGTCGAACTGCCTTTTGTTGTTTGTTATTTATTTGCTTGAGTAGGTTGAAGTTTTGGCAGCTGATGTGGACCTGCTGTACCCACCTACCCACCCATACACACACAGAGGACAGCCACAACACCGGGAACTTCATTCTCTACTCTTCTCGAATAGTGTGTGGGTTCTTTAACGTTCCACAGGAAGCTAATGAACATGGAAGATATTTGTGAGACGGGGCCTATGATTTATAGTCTTTATCCGAGAAGACTTGAAAGTCTAACCATTTGCGGATGTAATCACAAAGGCAGCACGTTCTCCTCAGTTATTTAAAGACCCTGAGGGTTGGTCCGGCCGGAATCGCACTCGCGACCTCCCGCTTGGCAGCCCGGTGCTCAACCAACTGAGCCACTGGTGCGCGCCTTGATGTCTGTCGGGGTCCTTGAAAGAAAACTTTTACTAGAGTAATCCATTTTATTCGATGTAAGCTGAAACAATCAAGACTTTTCCTTATTGGCTTATTTATTTCTGAGAATCCACAGGTTTGATTCGTTCAGTGATGCTAAATGCTCTCTTGTTTAGTTCAATTTACAGTAGATCAGCATCTTCATAAGTATCCTTATGGTCATGGAAACGCTGCTTTTTTGTCTTGTCTCCCTCGTCATCTTGTGAAGTCTTGATAGTATGGGTTTTGTCATTGTGGTTGCGTTTGTGAAAGAGTCCCGCACGACGGCGGCGCCAGGCATCACTTTAAAACGAAGGAGAAAGAACTGCGTTAGTTGAAACCTCGAACTGAATTATAAAAATTGGCAAAACTAACTAATCTTCAGGTAAGCACACCGATAATTTTTGAACTGATAAGACGTTTTCAACCAATCTCTAGAGACACCAATAACAATAGAGAAATGCACGACTTCTGGTGGGCGAACAAAAGAAACTAATAAGAGATGTTTTTTTTCGTTCACCAAGAAGACGGCGATGACGTCTCATGAAAACCTCCTATATTATACGAAAACCATAACAATTTTGTTGAGTTTGCCTCACCTTTCAACAACAACAACAACAACAACGACATTTGATTGTCCTCATAAACAAGTCAATAAATGTAAACAAATACATAATTTTCGAATTTCGGGTATTCAGTACATGATGAGTGTCCATTACCTTTCACTGATTGATGACAAAACCAGGAAGACAACAAGGACGATTACCAGCTTCTGCTTCATGATAATAACCTATTTAGAAATATAAATAACCAGATAATATGCATCATCGCAAAATTTAACTTCGAAGTGTAAAAAATTTAATAAAGAAAATTAAACTTGCTACGAGATATGCAAATTGTATCTTTTCATTGACCGTTTTTATACTGAGACGCATAATACGTCCGGACGACTTTGGGCAATTTATGTTAATGCGTGTGTAATCGACAAGCGCAACTATCTTGTTCTAAAAACGCTAGCAGCCTGGCACACTGCCAAAACGGTGGACGCAGACAATAACTCAAAACCGCACATACTCGTATGACGTAGTGAAAACTACCGCCCGATTGCGCTTACGGTTCCGTCGCTTAAGATCCAGTGAAAATTAGATTGTCGAAGACGGAAGCAGAAGCGGAAGAACAAGCCAATCACAATGCAGAGAAGTGAGCTCGGCCAAGGAGGAAATTTTGGCGCCAGAAAAAAAGAAATAAAAACACGGTGAACGTAGAGCAGACTTTCCATCTTTGGCTCCTTCTTCTCCTTATTTTGAAAGACGTACTGGTTTAGTTGTGTATACGGGACTGATTTGAGAGAGGATTTTTCCGGGACCCGTGACGCCGCGAAAGTGTCGGAGCGGAGACAGAAAAAAACCCTTAACCAGTCCTGTAAAGGTGATATACGACTGGTTTCGTTCACCACATAATCCTGATTTAAGGCCAGCTTGTTTGACCACCTCCTGCCAAGTATTCTTTTTTATGTTCTTTTTCTTATTATTTTTCTTTTTACAAATTTTGCAAGACTTGTCGCATAACACGGGAAAACGTCTTCCAGTCTCCACAACCTTTTCGTCCATGCCCGCAATGTTTGTTTATCGCGGTAGTTAGTAATCGAGAGCCTGGACTCGTATATTGAGTGTGATTGGCTTGTTTTCACTGAATCGTAAGCGACGGAGTAGTAAGCGGAATCGGAAGACAATGGAACGGTCTGATTTTTCCGACTCCGATTTTTGGTTTTCACTAGATCGTAAGCGCTTCTACGACTCCGCTCAGATCTCCGCTAAGATCCTCCCCTAAGATCCTAGGCCTGGCAATTTCTTGTAATCTTAAGTGGAATAACCACGTAAATGAACCATCAAAAAAGCAAATAAACGCCTATACTTTCTCGTCCTCCTAAGGAGAACCCGCGTTCTAGCGAAAGATATAGGTAATTTCTAGTGCACAACTATACGACCTGTTCTGGAATACAGAGCGCAGATATTCCATCATGAGCATCACCCGCGTGTCTTAGTGACGATATCGAAATTAAAGGGTCCAAAGGCGCGCTTTATCCACTATCTACCCGGAACTTTAATATCTTGACTCCTTTAAAAAGGGATGGTTTAGCATCGCTTTACGTCAGACGCGTTAAGTTATGTGATAATCTGTTTTTGACCATCTCCAATCCCTGTCATAGGCTGCCTGAAAGGCACCATGCGGCTTACAATACTAGACGCCAGTGCGTTTTTAATATGCCACGATTGCGCACCGACTGTTTCAACTTCTCGTTTATTCCGGCTATGTGGGGACATGCAAATCTAGGGCTTTAGCTAAGATAATA
>NC_090892.1:60076372-60091372 GCF_036669925.1 Montipora capricornis | reverse complement strand
CACACGATGTCGGTAAAAAGTGTAGTTAATCGAACTGTAAAATGAAAGCTAAAATCCTAATCACAGAAACGAGCGCTTAGGCTTAATCAGTAAACGAGTGCTATATTCTTTACACGATGTCGGTAAAAAGTGTAGTTAACCGAACCGTAAAATGAAAGCTAAAATTTTAAAAGAGTGCTTAGGCCTAATCACTGAAACGAGCGCTTAGGCTCAATCAGTAAACGAGTGCTATATTCATCACAGTATCTCGAAAAGAGTGTGATTAACCGAACCGTAACATGAAAGCTCAAATTTGAATGAAAGAACGAGACTAGTTAGAAGAGCTAGGGATCGTTTGATATTCTAGAACTTTAGAGATTTTAGAGGTTTTAGAACCCCCAAAAGACGTTACATATTGTACTAGAGCTATAGAAATCTTAGACTCACAACATGGGCCATGAATATTCTAGAACTGCAGAACGTTTAGAGATTTTAGAAGCCCCAAAGGGATCGTTTGATATTATCACGTCATCTATAGCTATCTTCTATTTTAGAGTTATTTTAAAAAGACTGAGGGGCTTTGGGGCTTCTAAAATCTCTAAACGTTCTACAGTTCTAGAATATCCATGGTCCATGTTGTGAGTCTAAGATTTCTAAAGTTCTAGAATATGTAAGGTCTTTTGGGGGATCTAAAATCTCTAAAATCTCTAAAGTTTTAAAATATCCAACGATCCCTAGCTCCTCTACACTGTGGTGTAGTCTCTGCTTTTAAATGATTTTTCACATGATTGTTTCATCGAAACAGTAAAAATGTTTTGCATAAGAATAAAGCTTAATTCCTACAGTGTTTGTAAACGGAACCAAAAGCACGAAGGTAAAAAGTCTTTTTTTTCGGTAGTATACATGACTTCAATTCCGCCCTTTATAATATAGAGTCAGTACAATCAATACAAACACGGATAACTAGAACTCGAACATTGACCCGCGTAAAGAAGTAAAAAAAATACTGCATGGTAATTTCACAGCCTGACAATCGGACTCTATCTGGTAGTTACAAATCGTTTAACTAATCCATGCAAATTTCTGGTGCTGGTGAATTCCTTCAATTATATCATTGTCCACTAACTCAGTGAAGCGTTGCTGACTTGGAGCTACCAGAGAGAGAAACGTTCATGCACAAGTTTATGCTTGAGTTTTGTAGCAAAACCTTTTCGCGATCACTACTTGAATTCAATGTCATCCATTTGACCGCGAACCGTTATTTTTTCACTTGCCGCGTCGTTTGGTACACCTAAGTCAGGAATGTGATCTTCATATGACAGAAATGTTGTTGGATATCAAACACAAAGGTTTGAAATCACAGAGGAAATTTCTAAAGCTCTAGAATATGTAAGGTCTTTGAGGGGTTCTAAAATGTCTAAAGTCTCTAAAGGTCTAGAATATGAAATGATCCCTTTGGGGCTTCTAAAATCTCTAAAAGTTCTAAAGTTCTAGAATATCTATGGTCCATGTTGCGAGTCTAAAATTTCTAAAGCTCTAGAATATGTTAGGTCTCTTGGGGGTTCTAAAATCTCTAAAGTTCTAGAATATACAACGAACTCTTTGGGGCTTCTAAAATCGCTAAAAGTTCTAAAGTTCTAAAATCAAATGATCACTTCAAATTGACCCGTTTTCGCAACCTGAATAATTTGTTTTGTACGTTGTTGAAAACAAAAACTGAACAGTCTTTGAGTTATTTGAAAAACACCGAGGGTATGTCTCGGAAGTCTAGAAATCTATAGATAAAAATGATCCCTTTGGGGCTTCTAAAAATCCTAAGGTGTAACTTTGTTATGGGGATTCTTGGGTTTCCCTTAACATAATTTATCAAAGTATAGTGCGGGATTACAAAAGGATGACGAATTTCGACATGCACCGCAACGAAACATAAATAGACCAAAGCGCTCATAATCCAAGTGTTTATTGAAATTGTAATCAACCGAGTCCACTAAATTCTTGTTTGATATTGATCCTCATAATGTTGTGAAATATTATTGTGGTTTCTGGTAGTAAACTACACACTAAATGCTGATGCCAAAAAAATGTTCTCTTCAATGTTGCCATTCGTGCTATTGCTTGTTGTTTGTATACTGAGTACAGTGTTAAATAAAGACCTTAAAGGGGAGATGACGGGTTTTTAAGCGGCTCGTGTTAGCCGACATTTGTTCAATCTCAGCAAGGTCACGGCTGCTCCTGTGATATAATTATTACGCACACGCTTAAAGAACGAACCATACAAGTATTCCTCCGTTCACTTTTTAGTCAAGTTTTCATGTCCATTTGTAATTCGTTTGGGAAAACGGCGGAAAGTTTTAGCTCACTTAAAGTGCTTGGCCTAATCACTGAAACGAGCGCTTGGGCTTCATCAGTAAACAAGTGCTATATTCCTGACACGATGTGGGTAAAAAGTGGTGTAGTGCTTCAACGAAGTGTTTTCTGACCAACTCCCTTTTAATGTATTTATAAACGGGAGCAACTTCAGAATACCCCGCCACAGCTAACCACTATTGTTTCCACTATGCGGCATCTTTTGAAGAACGAGACTTAATACAATAGAGCTTATTCTTATTCAATGAAATGCAAATAAGTGGCGGGGTATTCTGAAGTTTAGCCAACGCTGATCCCTTTGATTAAGAGACATACATCTCGTGAAGTTGAAATCGCAAATAAGTGTTATCATGACAATGATGATAAACGAGACAAATCTTCAGAGAAAAGTGCAGATGTTGTCATTAGAAGATAGAACTCATATATAGCTACCTTCTATTTTAGAGTTAAAGCCGACAAGGTCTCGTTTAGGGTTCCAGGAAGAAACACAGAATTACGCGAAGAGAAACAGAAGTCAAATTTTCTTTTTAATTTGTTTTTAGGGGCCAAAATTTGCTTAAGCCACGCCCAGATTGGTCTCCTTTAGGGGTCACAAAAAGCTTGAGCCAGGCCCAGATGGTCTCCTTTAGGGGTTAAATTCAAAATTTCCGATGAGCATCCCCGTCTTTCCCCCCCCCCGTTGCTTAGGCCTAATCACTGAAACGAGCGCTTAGCCTTAATCAGTAAACGAGTGCTATATTCATCACAGTATCTCGAAAAGAGTGTGATTAACCAAACCGTAATATGAAAGCTCAAATTTGAATGAAAGAACGAGACTAGTTAGGCTTCATCAGTAAATGAGTGCTATATTCCTCACACGATGTCGGTAAAAAGTGCAGTTAACCGAACCGTAAAATGAAAGCTAAAATCCTAATCACAGAAACGAGCGCTTAGGCTTAATCAGTAAACGAGTGCTATATTCTTTACACCATGTCGGTAAAAAGTGTAGTAAACCGAACCGTAAAATGAAAGCTAAAATTTTAAAAGAGTGCTTAGGCCTAATCACTGAAACGAGCGCTTAGGCTTAATCAGTAAACGAGTGCTATATTCATCACAGTATCTCGTAAAGAGTGTGATTAACCGAACCGTAACATGAAAGCTCAAATTTGAATGAAAGAACGAGACTAGTTAGAAGAGCTAGGGATCGTTTGATATTCTAGAACTTTAGAGATTTTAGAGATTTTAGAACCCCCAATAGACCTTACATATTGTAGAGCTTTAGAAATCTTAGACTCACAACATGGGCCATGAATATTCTGGAACTGCAGAACGTTTAGAGATTTTAGAAGCCCCTAAGGGATCGTTTGATATTATCACGTCATCTATAGCTATCTTCTATTTTAGAGTTATTTTAAAAAGACTGAGGGGCTTTGGGGCTTCTAAAATCTCTAAACGTTCTACAGTTCTAGAATATCCATGGTCCATGTTGTGAGTCTAAGATTTCTAAAGCTCTAGAATATGTAAGGTCTTTTGGGGGATCTAAAATCTCTAAAATCTCTAAAGTTCTAAAATATCAAACGATCCCTAGCTCTTCTAAATAGAACCGTTCTAGAATGCTATAGAAGTTTCTAATGTCAAGACCTGCAGAGACCATTGACCATTGACCATTGACCATTGATCCTTGGAGAGACCGATTACTGGCCCGGTTTTGTTAAACTTGTACGTGCTCATTCTTGCATGCACTGTGGTGTAGTCTCTGTTTTTGAATAATTTTTCACATGATTGTTTCATCGAAACAGTAAAAATGTTTTGCATAAGAATAAAGCTTAATTCCTACAGTGTTTGTAAACGGAACCAAAAGCACGAAGGTAAAAAGTCTTTTTTTTCGGTAGTATACATGACTTCAATTCCGCCCTTTATAATATAGAGTCAGTACAATCAATACAAACACGGATAACTAGAACTCGAACATTGACCCGCGTAAAGAAGTAAAAAAAATACTGCATTGTAATTTCACAGCCTGACAATCGGACTCTATCTGGTAGTTACAAATCGTTTAACTAATCCATGCAAATTTCTGGTGCTGGTGAATTCCTTCAATTATATCATTGTCCACTAACTCAGTGAAGCGTTGCTGACTTGGAGCTTCCAGAGAGAGAAACGTTCATGCACAAGTTTATGCTTGAGCTTTGTAGCAAAGCCTTTTCGCGATCACTACTTGAATTCAATGTCATCCATTTGACCGCGAATCGTTATTTTTTCACTTGCCACGTCGTTTGGTACACCTAAGTCAGGAATGTGATCTTCATATGACAGAAATGTTGTTGGATATCAAACACAAAGGTTTGAAATCACAGAGCAACATTCACAAGGAATCAGAAGGTTTATGCATCGATTATTAATAAGTGCTAATAGAAATAAATTTTACCTAATGATTCGCGGAATCGAAAAGAGAAAAGAAAAAGAGAAAGAGGAAATTAAGAATCCCCACTCACCTCTTTTAAACTTCTGCACACTGAGCGGAATATTGCACTTTTTAGTGAGTCTTTCCTTGAGGCAGCTAGCAAATGAGCCCACTTAAGATTGAGAGGGTGCGGCTGAATCTATTCTATTGGCCACGTTGAGGTTGCCAGGGAGACAGGATCGAGAGCCCTGTTTAAAGGCATTGCGGGACTGTTTTGGGGACGTATTTTCGTCATACCGTGCGCTGAGCGACAACTTAAGTTGCAAGAAAGCGATATACCAGGAGCTGAGCTTCCTAAACCACCATGCAGAATATTGTTTAATCGCAATTTTAAAACGATGGCTCCGCTCGACAAGGTGCAAAATTGTCTGGAAAACGAAAAGATTCGATCCATTGAAACTTCAGTGTGATTGTTGTACATCCGACCTTTACTTAAAATCAAGGTGATTTATAAAGTTTTAACCCGAAGTTAAGGGTTATCGTACAAGAATATACGAAAGTCATTTTGCTTTGCAGACTAAACGACTGCATAACCAGTGGCTCGTCCCCAAACTGACAGTCCCAAAATGCACTTCAATACTAAGACTCTCGACCTTGTCTAACACACGATCTCAAAGTGTCAACGTAACCATATTCGTATTGTTTTCGCGGAGGAGACCATCAAGACAATACTTTCGTTTCTCAGAAAAAGTGAAAGACATTCGGCTGGAGGAATGCCCCACCCCTCCTTCCCCTTCTCCCTTGTTGTCTCCTGTGCTCTTGTAAATGGAAGAGGGTTGACAGTTCTTTTCACATTGTAGCCTTGCTAAAACGGAAAATTGTCACTAATGGTGAAATTCCTCCAAAATGGTGAAATTACTCTAGTCCTTGCACCATTACCGTACCCTCCGCAATGCAGTCAGCAATCAAAGAAGCACGTTAAATTGGACCCGAAACTCGAGGAGTCTCCCCAAAGGGGGTTTCAGGAGAAAGAACTCTAACGCCATCATCAGCCTCACGGGCAGCAAGAAGCGATGCAGGTTCAGCACCCGCTTCATCATCCATCACATTTATCACAACTGGTCGAGAAAGAAAACGCCGTTGCCTAAGAGACCATGAAAAGCTGAAAAAAAAAAAAAAAAAAAGAAAACAAAAAAAAGCTGAGCGTCCTATGAAACGTAATTCGGCAGCGAACTGCCCTATCCATGACAACGGAAGTCGTCATGGCATGCCAGATGAAAAAAATTACAAACAACGTGCAAGTACCTAAAGATCCCAGGAAGAAAAAGAATTTCATCAGGGCTAAAGCCAAACAAGATATGACGACAAACAAGAGAGGGTGCCAAGGATGCAGGGAAGGAAAACATGAGAGATTGGAGCTGAGAAAGCATACTTAGAGCCAAGGGACAGGAAAAGAACAAAAAAGAAGGACACTAAGGGGCTAAGCCACAAAAACAAGGAGGGTTAACAGGTTAGCCAAAACGTATCAAACGGTCAGTTAAAGGATTCCATGCGTGATTATCCAGTTGAGATCGACTGGGTGGTTCAGCAAGAAGATATAAGAGCTGCCTCCAAGTGGTAAGGCCGCAATAAAGCTCAAAACGTGTCAACACACTGAGGAAGCTAAAGGCACTCAGTAACAGTAAAGACCAATGGACTGGTTTGGCTAAAATGCAAGAAACAGACGAAACATGATGAAGAGACACGACGGCCTATCAACAAACGAGGAACGACGCCGTGGAAAAGAGCCACAGGCAGACAGAAAAGCGCCATAGAAATTGGAGGAGAGCTCTAGAGAAGATGGTGCCAGGGGAAGGGGAGTGGGGAGCAGGACATCATAAACCGAAGGACTAAGCAGAGTAGAACACCACCAGGAGAAAAAGGAGGTCCATGCAGCTGCTTGGAGAAACGACAAGGCGCCTAATCCACTGAACAAACAAAGACGAAATTTTCAGCTTAAGGTGGTATTGAGAGCAATGGCCGATATAAACTTGAGATGGTCCAGAGGCGTGCGGCACGTTCGGTCTTGTCACGATATCATCCTCAAGATAGTGTAACTCATATGATCGAAGCACTTGGCTGGGACGCGCTCGAGCAAAGAAGAGCTGTTGCTCGCGTCTTGTTATTGTACGAGATTGTAAACGGCCTTGTAGCTATAGAACCAGGAGAATATCTATGTAAACCAACTAGGAAGAGTTGACATGTAAAAACTAAGGAAATGAGATGTAACACCGAATCTTACAGGCTATCCTTTTACCCTAGAACAATAGAACTTTGGAATTCCTTGCCTGAGCTCATTTTTACTCAAGCCTTCTCAATCGCAAACCTTAAATAACAAATTTCGAAAAATGTAAAATAAGATCTTAGCTGACCGATACCCCCGTCCAACAATCCTTTTTAAGAGGGGTGGCCGTATCGGAAAATAAATAAATAAATAAATAAACACTAAGAAAAATCACCGGCAGTAGGGGACTAAACCACTATGGCACGCACCACGACTGAGGTCAGGCTTACCTCTGCAGAAAAAACCGAAGACGATCTTAGCAAGCTCAGCAAAACCTCCCGGCAGGTACATGAATGAGTGAGGCCACTCACCATACCCTTGTTGGGGCCAGAGCATTGATGACCAGAGCCTGGCCACTGTATGATAACGAGCGCTGTCTGCAGGACAATTCAACGTAATCTACTTGATGATCTAATGTCAACCATGGAAGAAATATTGTAATCCCTACGCGCCTAACTCCGTGATCCTGTCCGCGCATGAGTCAGCCCCACAGAACAACGCACGGCACATATATACGTATCACCATGAGGTAGCTATAAGGAGCCTTCGATAATGCTAATTCAGTTCATCCATGAGCTGGCTCACAGGAGCCTTTGATTTTTCTTGAAGATAGCTCAAAGGCTAGGAACGTCTGCTTTTTAATTTTTATACGTGTTCGAAAAACTCGGCGTCAGAACGGTTACCATTACGTTTTGAGAAAGTAACCGTAATTTTTAACAAACTTTCAGATAACAATTTTCCTGGAAAAGCATTTTTTAATGAAATTAAAGTGAAATCTTTGCATACAAAAACAGAAGCGCAATTCGGTGCTATAATCGCGCTCAGTGGTTAAGCCAGCTGGCGGGAAGAAATAGTAGAAAGCGGATCATTATCAGCTTCTGCGCAAAGTCCCATACGAGAATTTAACTAAACAAGTATATCAAAAGTGGCCTATGTAACTCTCTTGTCGAAAAATTACATAATCTACATACGGTGGGTAAAGAAATGAATGGGGCGGCATTTACCATAAGCCCTTTAAGAATTTTAAAGGTCTCAAAAGTTGAGCATTTTAGTGACTTTAAAAGTCGATCATTACAACGACCTTGAAAGTCAAGCATTTTTGAGACCTTAAAAAACGAGCTTTTTAGTGACCTTAAAAGTCAAGCTTTTTACAGACCTTGAAAGTCGAGCTTTTTAGAGACCTTAAAAGTCAAGCTTTTTACAGACCTTAAAAGTCGAGCGTTTTAGAGACCTTAAAAGTGGAGCTTTTTACAGACCTTGAAAGTCGAGCTTTTTAGTGACCTTAAAAGTCGAGCTTTTTACAGACCTTGAAAGTCGAGCTTTTTAGAGACCTTAAAAGTCGAGCTTTTTACAGACCTTAAAAGTCGAGCGTTTTAGAGACCTTAAAAGTGGAGCTTTTTACAGACCTTGAAAGTCGAGCTTTTTAGTGACCTTAAAAGTGGAGCTTTTTACAGACCTTGAAAGTCGAGCTTTTTAGAGACCTTAAAAGTCGAGCTTTTTACAGACCTTAAAAGTCGAGCGTTTTAGAGACCTTAAAAGTGGAGCTTTTTACAGACCTTGAAAGTCGAGCTTTTTAGAGACCTTAAAAGTCGAGCTTTTTAGAGATCTTAAAAGTCGAGCTTTTTAGTAAACAAGCTTTTTACAGACCTTAAAAGTCGAGCGTTTTAGAGACCTTAAAAGTCGAGCTTTTTACAGACCTTAAAAGTCGAGCGTTTTAGAGACCTTAAAAGTAGAGCTTTTTACAGACCTTAAAAGTCGAGCGTTTTAGAGACTTTAAAAGTCGAGCTTTTTACAGACCTTAAAAGGCTTTTAGAGACCTTAAAAGTGGAGCTTTTTACAGATTTTACAAGTGGAGCGTCGAGCTTTTTAGAGACCTTAAAAGTCGAGCTTTTTACAGACCTTAAAAGTCGAGCGTTTCAGAGACCTTAAAAGTCGAGCTTTTTACAGACCTTAAAAGTCGAGCGTTTTAGAGACCTTAAAAGTCGAGCTTTTTACAGACCTTAAAAGTCGAGCGTTTTAGAGACCTTAAAAGTAGAGCTTTTTACAGACCTTAAAAGTCGAGCGTTTTAGAGGTGACTTTTAAATGTGACTTTCAACTCCCCTCGGATAAGGAGTATATTAGACATCAACATATAACACTTCCATTAATGAGCTGCGGCACTTATCGCCTAGAGAAGGGGACGAACTTCCCGGTGTGGTGGTCTGGCCTTAGTAAAATAAAATTGATTGCCTTCAATCATGTTCTAATACCGTCGGCAAAATAATGTATGCAAAGAATCAGGGTAGATTGGGTAAAGCTTTGATACACGGTTATAACTTAACCGCGCTGCGTTTTGATTTCTGGATATAGCTCACGAATCGAGTGCATGTGTGTTAAGGAGATTTGAAAGTTTTTCCAGCTGAGGGTGCTTGCTAAAACCAAAAACTCGTGCTGGTTGGAATGAATCACAAAGTAGAATTTCTCTATTGGTTTTCATTTTTGCATAGGGTCTACAACCATACTTTCGAGGGTAGTTTGAATAATGAACATATAGGCGTCCATTTTTGCTCAAGGCTGTGGGTTTGTTGTATGGGAACGGGCGGAAGGGAGATACAAAGGCTGTAGGGAAAAGGGGCATTGTCAACAAATTACATTTGCCTTAGGGGTCGAATATGCTCTCCTTCCTCGCTACATTCTTTCTTAACATTTTAACCTTTACTTGTAATAAACAAAATCTCCTTTCTTAAAAATATTGTTATTATTGGAAATACAACTGTCACTATTTTTACAAGACATTAATTAAAAGTGCTTAATGCACAAACATTCTCATAAGACTCAAATGAAATTCGATGAGTTGTTCCCAGACTAATGAAGTTTGAAATACAATTCTTTCTTTCGTATGCTTTTATCAATCGAAGGAAAGGAGTTAAAGTAAGCGCCATAACAGTATTACATTCCAAGTAAAGTGTGTGAAACAATAGATCTGTTTCACAAAAATTCAAACCGTTCTCCATATGTGCATATTACTTAAATAAACAGTTGAAACTTAACTAAGGAGTAAAATAATGAGAAAAGCATTATAGTTTTGTTTTAAGTTGGAGAAGGCTTGTGTCTGAGTCCGTGTCACAGGATTGGTCAGCAGGCTTTACAGTATATGAAGGGACGGTCGTCATGCGGATTCCCGTCATGCTATATCCTAAAAGTGACCTGTGGCAGACAATATGAGAAAAAATGACAAATAAGCAACAATCATTTTTTAGAGTACATTTAGTGCATTTATTTATACTACCTAATTTGCTGCTTAGACATTTGCCTTGTGCTGGGAAAAAAGTCACTTTTTATAATTTTTTTAATTTAGTCCATAACTTCATACAGCACCTAAAAATAATTCAAGTTGCTTTACAACCAAACAACAAAATATTCATTTATGCCCCTCTATG
Organism: Montipora capricornis; assembly: GCF_036669925.1. Lineage (NCBI taxonomy): Eukaryota > Metazoa > Cnidaria > Anthozoa > Scleractinia > Acroporidae > Montipora > Montipora capricornis. The sequence goes on along the minus strand of NC_090892.1, from coordinate 60,080,900 downwards.
CCTCACATCTGCATTCAATGTAAGAAATTGTCCAACTTCTTCAATAGAGACAATGAAACTAACAGGATTACTGTACCTTGCTGCCAAACCAACAAATGTCAATTAGTTATTGGAAGTGGACGGGTACGAATGTATGTGCCCAAATTGACTATTATTATTATTATTATTATTATTATTATTATTATTACTATTATTATTGTTATTGTTATTATTCTTTTTATTATTATTATTGTTATTGTTATTATTATTATTATTATTGTTATTATTAGTATTATAATATATTATTATTATTATTATTATTATTATTATTATTAATACAAAATGACTACCATCTCACCGTACCACTATCTTCATCGCCATCATCTTCATTATCGTCTCGCCGCCTTTTGTCAGCCTGTCGCTTTGAAGATGGAATAGTATAAGATTCAGTTAGAAGGTTGTCACGAAAGAATGGTTGAAGGGATATGGTAATTTAACATAATTTTATCATTTCGAGTTCCATTATTAGTTTTCAATAATTTTTAGTTTCATTTTCCCTAGCTTATATTAGATTTTAAGGTCTCTAAAAAGCTCGACTTTTAAGGTCTCTAAAAAGCGCGACTTTTAAGGTCTCTAAAAAGTTCGACTTTTAAGGTCTCTAAAAAGCTCGACTTTTAAGGTCTGTAAAAAGCTCGACTTTTAAGGCCTCTAAAAAGCTCGACTTTTAAGGTCTGTAAAAAGCTCGACTTTTAAGGCCTCTAAAAAGCTCGACTTTTAAGGTCTCTAAAAAGCGCGACTTTTAAGGTCCGTAAAAAGCTCGACTTTTAAGGTCTCAAAAAAGCTCGACTTTTAAGGTCTCTAAAACGCTCCACTTTTAAGGTCTCTAAAAGTTCGACTTTTAAGGTCTGTAAAAAGCTCGACTTTTAAGGTCTCTAAAACGCTCGACTTTTAAGGTCTCTAAAAGCTCGACTTTTAAGGTCTGTAAAAAGCTCGACTTTTAAGGTCACTAAAAAGCTCGTTTTTTAAGGTCTCAAAAATGGTTGACTTTCAAGGTCTGTAATGCTTGACTTTTAAAGTCACTATAATGCTCAACTTTTGATAACTTTAAAATTCTTAAAGGGCTTATGGTAAATGTCGCCTCATTCATTTCTTTACCCACCGTATGTAGATTATGTGATTTTTCGACAAGAGAGTTACATAGGCCACTTTTGATACACTTGTTTAGTTAAATTCTCGTATGGGACTTTGCGCAGAAGCTGATAATGATCCTAGAAAGCCTTACCGTAGTCCTCAAAATCCGAGATTTCTAATTAAGGTGTGGGTCCATACGGAGGAGATATTTGATGATCGTTTCTTGCTCAATTTTCCCGTAGGAAACTTCTATAACCGTGGAATATGAATCGTGAAACTGATCTTGTCACCATTTATGGATAGCATTAGCAGAAATCAAAATGATGTTAATAATAATCTTTGGATCAGTTAGACTGGAATTGGAATAGCATAAAAGTCAAGTAATTTACAGTAGTAATTAAATCCATTAATAGACTTAATACAATAAACAAAGAGAAATAACAGAGGACCTAAAACGAACCCGTTGGGGTTAACATGCGCTGTAAGAGCTTTAGAGTGATTTTCCAATCATGGAATGCGAAAATTCATTGAGTAGCTGGAGCTGAAGGCGGAAAAATCTGTTCAAGGTCCTTCTTTTACACGTCTGGGATCGCTGCGGACGTTATATGTAGAAGTAGCAAGGCCATTGTCTTTGTTAGTTTTTTTGGTGTCGAATATTGCGGTTCTTTGGTTTTCAGTTGGCTCAAGCAATCTATCCACTCATGTACCGTGTGACCTTATATGGTAATTGATTGCACCGGTCGTTCTGAAAAATTGATACAACTTCCGGGTTTCCTTGGTATATCAGTGAAACTTTGTCACGTACACCTTATTCCAAAATAGCCACCATTTTAGCATTCTTTTGTTTGCTTGCAAATTAGCCCTTGTTGCCTCGTTCTTAAGCTCAAAAATTCAGAACATTATTTCACCTTGAACGAGGCATTGAGGGCTAATTTGCAAGCAAACAAAAGAATACTAAGATCGTAGACATTTTGAAATAAAGTGAAGCTATGATCTAAGCAGTTATGAACGCAATTTTTACAATTGCGTAGAGAAGCCTGAAAAATTCAGGACTTCAACGGGGTTTGAACCCGTGACCCCGCGATTCCGGTGCGACGCTCTAACCAACTGAGCTATGAAGCCACGGACGTTGAGAGCTGGTCATTTGTGGGTTCTAATGGTCCCGTGAGGAATTAATCAATGACGAAATGGTATATGAAATGAATCATATATGAACTGCGGATATGAAATCAAGTGAAGCTATGATCTTAGCAATTATGAACGCAATTTTTACAACTGCGTAGAGAAGCCTGAAAAATTCAGGACTTCAGATCATAGCTTCACTTGATTTCATATCCGCAGTTCATATATGATTCATTTCATATACCATTTCGACATTGATTTTGAAATAAGGTGTATTACACACCATATCATTGTTTATATTCTAGCGTCTCTGTAAAAACTCGTAGCAGTAGCCCATAGCCAAGAGCCTTCAACTCCAAAACTATAGGAAGCTATTTTAAGACGAGATCTTAAAGGGCATTTAAACCCAAAAATATGGATTTTTTTTTATTTGTCACTCATTAAATGTGTCAGTGAAAAAGGTTTTACTATTTATTTTGGCCAATTCGAAATATCTAGGCCGAAAAATGAAATTTTCTCTGAAGGATAAACTTTCGGTTAAAACAATAGCGGGTATTTGTGACGTCAGCGGTGGAACACAAATATTGCGCAATTGAGAGAATTATGGTAGCTCGTGCTGATAGCACTAGTTCAGAGAAGTTTTCATCCAATGTAATCAGGGAAAATGAATGCAATTTCTACGACAGTGATGTTATCGAGACCTCAGAAGCTTCCATGGATGTTGGGCCTCGTCCTTTCCGTTTGGAACAGTCCATCGCAATGTGGAACCTGGAAATATAAACGAGGAAGAGACGGAGAGCGAAACGAATCGCTTGGGGAACACAGACTGGTAATCGTTTCTCTTTTTATTTCGTCCACATCCTCTGATATTTTATTAGGGAGCTTTAAGCATGCGCGTTTTTAAGACGCGGACGGCAACCCGAAAAGAACATTTCGTGAGCCAGATTTTTAAATTAATCATCTCTAATGGAGAATAGATACATTGTAATGTGAATGTGGCTGTGTGAAGACAAGTTAAAAGGGAAAACAGCTCACTTCCGGTTGCCGTCCGCGTCTCAAAAACGCGCTTGCCCCGTGCATACGGCGAGAGCTATTGAAATTTAAATTGACCAATCAGAATTCAGCGAGCGGGAAAAACTGTGCTATACAAGGTCACGTCAATTGTTTGTAATTAAAAGGCCAGAAAACCATTTAAAAGATTTTGTGGCAACTTTTTGTCAACAAACTTTGGCACCAAAATTGGGTTGTCGGCGAGCAGCTATTCGAACGTCACCTGTTGTGCTTATAGGCTATTATTTGTGCTTTTTCCAACTATTTTAAGACGAATTCAGGATGTTTTTTTTCAAGTGTAAGAAGACGTCAAAACTGTATTGATAATATATTTATTTGTGTTAACTTGGTGGCGTCCTTTCGACAGGGTAGATCGACAACAACGTTCTTTGCGCACAGAAATGCGCCCTTTCCGATGAAAGGGAAAATGATTGACAGGATAGCACAGTTTTGACTGCGCAGCGCACTGGGGCTTAAGCTCCCTATTTCTATTTTGACGCGAATGAAATTTGTCTCTGTTGATGTTCTAATGTTTCTTTTCGCCGTTTTCTATATTCTAGGTGAGAATGTGGAATGTGCCAGCCAATGCCCACAGTTTATGACAGCGTTTGTTGTAGAGAAATCGGGCAAATTTGGCAGAAGGCGGTAGACCTGAGGTGCAAATTACATAGGGTAATCTATTTTACTCGATCTAAGCTGACACAATCAAGAGTTTTCTTTGGCTTATTTATTTCTGAGAATACACAGGTTTGATTCATTCAGTGATGCTAAATGCTCTTTTTTTAGCTACAGTAGATTAGCATCTTCATAGTTATGTTTATCGTCATGAAAACGATGCTTTTTTGTCTGGCCTCCCTTGTCATCTTGCGAAGTCTTGATAGCATGGATTTTGTCATTGTGGTTGCGTTTGTGCAAAACTGCCGTACCACGACGGCGGCGGCGCCAGGCATCACTTCAAAACGGAGGAGAAAGAACTGTGTTAGTTGAAACCTCGAACTTAATTATCAAGTTGGCAAAACTAACTAATCTTCAGGTAAGCACACGGAGAATTTTATAAAAACCATATATGAATATTAATTATGATATGTTCAGCGTGCCTCACAACAAGAACAACAACAACAACGACACTTTATTGTCCTCATAAACAGGTAAATAAATGTAAACAAATACATAACTTTCAAATTTGGGGTATACAGTACATGAGCAGTGTACATTACCTTTCATTGATAAATGACAAGACCAGGAA
>NC_090892.1:60056372-60071372 GCF_036669925.1 Montipora capricornis | reverse complement strand
CGAACCGTAAAATGAAAGCTAACATGCTAATCACTGAAATGAGCGCTTAGGCTTAATCAGTAAACTAGTGCTATATTCTTCACACGATCTCGGTAAAAAGTGTAGTTAACCGAACCGTAAAATGAAAGCTAAAATTTTAAAAGAGTGCTTAGGCCCAATCCCTGAGACGAGCGCTTGGGCTTAATGAGTAAGGGAGTGCTATATTCATCACACTATCTCGGTAAAAAGTGTAGTTAACCGAACCGTAAAATGAAAGCTAAAATTTTGAAAGAGTGCTTAGGCCTAATCAATGAAACGAGCGCTTAGGCTTAACATAGTTAATCTAGGGACTGGTTATGAAACCCTATAGTGGTTATGAAACCCTGGGAATTTCAAAAGCAGGAACAATACAGTCGCAATTAGATGTTAAACCGATCGTGACCCTTCACAATCTTTTGTTTTCGGTTCGCAAGTTAAATTTCGAATAAATTAGTCGAAACTTTTGATTGGTTAACCTGCCGAAAAAAGCGTGTTTTTGTCTGCTTTTGTGCAGGCTAGAGGCCAAAAAAGCGAACAAAAACATGAAACAAATAATCTATTAACTATGGGCTTAATCAGTAAACAAGTGCTATATTCATCACATTATCTCGTAAAGAGTGTGATTAACCGAACCCGTAACATGAAAACTAAAATTTGAATGAAAGAACGAGACTAGTTAGAAGAGCTAGGGATCGTTTGATATTCTAGAACTTTCGAGATTTTAGAACCCCCAAAAGACCTTACATATTCTAGAGCTTTAGAAATCTTAGACTCACAACATGCACCATGGATATTCTAGAACCGTAGAACGTTTAGAGATTTTAGAAGCCCCAAAGGGATCGTTTGATATTGTCACCTCATCTATAGCTATCTTCTATTTTAGAGTTATTTTAAAAAGACTGAGGGGCTTCGGGGCTTCTAAAATCTCTAAACGTTCTACAGTTCTAGAATATCCATGGTCCATGTTGTGAGTATAAGATTTCTAAAGCTCTACAATATGTAAGGTTTTTTGGGGTTTCTAAAATCTCTAAAATCTCTAAAGTTCTAGAATATAAAACGATCGCTAGCTCTTCTAACTAGAACAGTTCTAGAATGCTGTAGAACTTTCTAATGTCAAGACCTGCACTATTATGATCCATTTATTTTTTCAGTTGCCGCGTCGCTTGGTACACCTAAGTCAGGAATATGATCTTCATATGACAGAAATGTTGTTGGATATTAAACACAAAGGTTTGAAATCACAAAGCAGCAGCCACCAGGAATCAGAAGGTTTATGCATCGATAATATGTGCTGATAGAAATAACTTTTACGAAATGATTCGCGGAGGCGAAAAGAAAAAGAAAAAAAGAAAGAGGAAATTCACCACTCACCTCTTTTAAACTTCTGCACACTGAGTGGAATATAACGCTTTTTAGTGAGCCTTTCCTCGGGGCAGCTAGCAAATGAGCCCACTTAAGATTGAGAAGGTGCAGCGGAATGTATTTTATTGTCCACGTTGAGGTGAGTCATGTAGCAGCTCTCGTAACGTATAATGTGATTGGCTGGCTACCCTAGCCAAAGATAAAACACCAAACAATGGACCTTTTTTACCGATACGGCGGCCATTTTGATTTCTATTGTTTCGAATAGCTATTATGGGATACCCAGGGGGCAAATACGATACATATTAATTTGCCCCCTGGGCATCCCATAATAGCTATTCGAAACAATAGAAATCAAAATGGCCGCAGTATCGGTAAAAAGGTCTATTGAAACAATGACTTAGACTTAAAAACAATAGAAGCTGCTTACAAATTACCTCGGTAAAAAAACAGTTCACCTTTTTATGAACTTTTGCACATATGAGCAGGCCGTGTGCGGGTAGTTGCCGCTCAATTTCCAACAGAAAATCAGGAAAATTTTGATCATGACTATGAAAGAGAAAGCTTCAATTAAAGTCGAAATCGAAATCATTTCCGGTTTCTCCATTTGCCATTTTAATAACCTTAAAGCCCGGTTCCCACTTGTGCGATAAGCAGCAGCATGAGTGTTATGCAACGTTCTCACAGTGAAATTTTGGCATAAGCAAGAGCAGTATCTAATAAGATTCAAGATGGCGTGCGAATCGTCGCCCTTGTGCTTTTGTTTAATTCACGCTGGTTCCCACTTGTTAAATAAGCACAAGCACAGGAAAATTTCCTTTTCTCGTGCTTGTGCTCAAGCTTGATTTTATGCTTATTTTACGCCCGTTCACACACGATTTTTCTTAAGCTTATGCTTGTGCTCGTGCTTATGGCACAAGTGTGAACCAGGCTTAACTACGCATCGATTGCGCTGATCAAAATTCCTAATAATTTGAACATTATTTTCGACTACATTTAAATTGTCAACCAGCTGAGTGGTTAGAATGATTTTCGTACAGGTCCCTACTTCATTATGCATGCAGAATAAATTAATTATTCATTCGCGCTATTGTTTCGTAGAACAATACGTATACCCAAGAGAACCGAATATATACATGGTAATTTGTACTTACAGGATGAATAAAAACGGATCTCATTTTTTCTCTCCCTCCCTCTGTCTCTTCTTTCCCTTCATCGCCCACACCGTTACTCGTTTTTGTCCCAGCTTTCCTCTTTCTATCCCTTCGTCTTGTTCTTATTTCCAGACCCCGCGCGGCTTTTTCTGCCATTTTATCCCATGATATGTCACTCGCAGCTTGTCTTGAACTCCGACCCACTGTAAACCTCTGGATTAGCTTGTTGCTAATTCACACCTTGAAAATGATATTTATTTTAAATTCTGGCTGACTATTTACATAACAATGACACGTGCCGCGCCGAGCACCTACAATCGAACTTACACTTGTAGGTTACCGTTAAGAGATCCCTGTTTTACTACTCTTGAAACAACCCCTCCCTTTAATAATGCTAACCGTAGCCCTAATTACGACTAAAGGCACTGTTTAGGCTTAAGGTTAGTCCCTGTGATAGGTTTAGGTTTTCCAGTATTGCTGTGAACTGTGACCTGCTTTTCCTTCATGCCCGGTGCGTGCGGCACACTTACACGTTCACTGCGTGGAAGAGTATACCACGCTTAAAGTCTGATTGGTGCATCTTTCAAGGGAAACTTTCATACACGAGTTCATTGCAATTAAAATCGTTTCATGTTTCCCTTCTTTCGAAGCAAACTTGTGTCTTCGTAATAATCAAGATGGCTACCGACGTAAAAGCGTCACGGCAATGGGAGATTTGATCATTTGGAAACTTGTCCCTGCTTTATAGCCTTTCCATAGTTGTGCATAGAGTGGTGCAAAGAAAACAATTTCGTCTTCCGTGTCCAAAACCTGTGTGAAAACGCAGTCAGTTGGCAAAGACAAAGTGCCGCATCGGGAGATAGATCGGTTTCGCGATACTCAAGAAAAAACTGCAATGGATAGCCTTCAATCCGCCAGAACACATATTAATTTTCTGACCGCAAACATTCCTTGAAAAAATATTAGCCCTAGCTACCTGTGGCCGGAAAGTTTACAACTGCCTACAAGACAAGGGCTAACATCATCTCACAGTTAACGATCGCCTAAACTTCGTCGACCCAGACAAACGAGCCCACAGCAGGGCATTGGAGAGACATGATGGGGAGTGAAACGAACGGCCTCGTACGGGAACATCCATGGATCTCTGCCAAAGCTTTTTACTTGTAAGTATCATTGAGCATATTGCCGATCTCTACAAAGAGCGATAAATCGCAGAATCCCACTAAATACACCGTTCGTGATCCTGAATACAGGAAAGGAAGAAAATATACACTTTGCAGTGTCTCGGCGAATTTTTAAGCAGACAGGAAGAACAATTTCACGTTAAAAAGAGCAGGTAGCCATTAAATTTCTTATGACAGTACTTTTATTTGGTTTGTTTGTTATGTTTGCGAATCTGAACCCTATTACAATGATTGCTTGAAACTCCACTTCTTGCGCTTATTCTAAAACTGAAAAATGTTCGATTTTCCGTATTTCCGTATTTTAAGTCCATATGGACTTAAAAAAAAAACCTCTAAAAAGAAAGAACAAAGCGCCACAGTCCCAAAGGACGTCTATTGTTATCGCTATTGTTTTCTTGAAACAAAGGAGTGTATGCATAATGAAGTAGGGACCTGTGCGGAAATCTTGCCGAGTGGTTTTCTAAGAAGATAAAGCAACCGCAGAATCAACTGGCCACTATTGTCTTCTTGTTGTGGCGTCGTTTGAATCTAACGGCTAGACAGATAACAATGCACAGTGTTCACAGACAAATATACATTGGCCTGGCCATGGCATTCTGAAGTTTAGCAACATAATTATGTCTTAAAAGCCCACTAAAGTTTGTCATACTCCTGGCCAACGTTTTCAAATTTTAAGAAATGTACAGCCTATACCTTGAGCTTGCGGGAGTCTTGAGCGGATGGTTTTACATGTAGTTTAACAACGTATCCAGGCTCGGTAGCATCCTGGGAGAGAATTAAAGATACAACGTGCGCACATCTCCATTATTTTCCTTTGAGAAGCACCAGTTCCTCCAGATGCCGTCCTTTCCAACATTTGTGCGTCTTTTCTCGACAATGTCGAAAGGTGGATACGGTTACGGTGACTGCTAAACACCACAATGGCTAGTTATGGGATACGTTGATACCACTGTATCGATGAATGACATCAAAATCCCATCACTCTCACTGTTTTACAAAGTGTTGCACGAACAATGACTTCTGAAATCTCACACTTCCGACTCTTATTTTTTCAAACTTCGTTGTTCTTTCGAAACGAACAGAGAAGAACAGAACGATGGATGATTCCTCAGTTGCAGAAGAGCCTTTTCGTCATCGTTCATTTCAACTGTTGCTGAAAAGCTCTTGATATCTGCATCAATGTATGACGAATTTTCTGAAAGTGGAGAGAATATCAGCATAGAATCAGTCGCCGGATAGATCATTGCTGACTTCTGGGGACAGCTCTCGAAAACGAGTATAACGAGCACGTCAAAAACATCGAGGACGATATCGTTAAAATCGAGGACAACGAGCACGTCAAAAATGACGTGCACGTTATCGTTAAATTCGAGTACAACGAGCACGTTAAAATAAACGTCCTCGTTCTATCGATTCAATCGTACAACAAGCTGGTTGTCACGATCTTTCGAAACATCGCGCTCGTTGTCAACAACGCACTCGTTTTCATCGTTTCTTAACGATATACGATAGTGTTGATCGTGATGATCATCGGATCGTGTTGGCGATCGTGTCGATCGAAGATCGTAGTATCCTCGAAAACATCAATTGATTGGTATTTATTATTTTCTGATTTATTTCCTACAATTGTGGCTAGGAGGCCCTAAACGCATCAAATGCTTAGACTTAAGGGCGGTCTCATTGCCCCACTACTCACTTTCTTCAGAAATGGCAGAAGAGAGTTCATTTGCACCCGCTGCGCGTTTAAAGGCAATTCATAGTTTTACGACAAAGTTATGCTGCTCTCTATCCCCCAACTTATCTACTTCGTTTCGGCAAGGAAAGAAATTCAACAAACAGTACTAGAGTGCTTACGGACTGCGTACGCGGCATAAAGGGTTCATTGCGTTTATTTACGGTCAATTAACGTAACGAATGAATCTGAAAACACCTTCTTTATTACTTGTTTGGTGAAAATTCAGCTGTAAAAAAGTCTCAGATTGTAGCATGCAGTATGTATGTGTATTCATAAGCAAAACTAATGAAAGGGATGAGGGACGAAAGTTACAGGTAAGAATAGACCCTTATCCAAAATGGCGGCAACGGATTTGAGCGAGTTAAAATTTACCAAATCGAAACAGCAACTTTACATTAGTAACCCTGGAAAGTTTCAGCGTATTAGGTGTTATATCAGCTGAAAAGTTGAAAAAATGAAAAACTTACAGATGTTTGTATGACTAGGGCAATAGGCATCCAAACATCTGCACATTTGTAATGTTTTAAATTACATTTTCTCAGCTGTTATTACTTTTGATGTGCCGAAACTTTGCAGGGTTACTAAAGTAAAGGTGCTTTTTTATCAGTTTTTAATTTTAACTTGATTGAATTTACCGTCGCCCCAAAAAAAAAAGATGAAAAAAATCACAACCGTTTCTTCCTTATTTGAAACTGCAATTACAACTAGAAGAAGTCAAATATTAGGACCCAAGATTTACTTGCAAACCTCTCTAGCCCCCCTCTTCCCCTCCCAACTCCCCCTCCTGTGTATCGACACCATGAATTCAGAATGACGAGAAGTACAATAATATAATACAATAATGCAAGAAAAAAGATTGTGAAATCACGGTGCTGCTACCGACGGTTGTAAAGCAGTTGGCGACAAAAACCAAACTACGTATAATTTAAAATTACCCCCCGGTAACAACACGCCTTTTCTAGAAGAACGGCTAATTTTCCGACTGAGGCTGAAAGTTATGTTTCACCTTTCTTATTTTAGCCTAAAAGGTGTTATCAGTAAAGTTGTGTGGTTTTATAAGTTCGAGTACAAACTTTTCATGCAATAAAAAAGCCACATTGCTAACGTTAAAAAAAATTTCTTTACGTATTTGGGTCATTATATATTCCTTTTGGACTACAGTTTTACATTACTTTAACCTTTATTTGTGCTAGTCTCAAAACCAAGAAGAAAATGGTCAAAATAAAGGCGCTGTAAACTGACACTCGGCATTAGCATGTTCTTGGAATTAGTGTTCTCACAATTTTGATCAACATCAGCCTCAACTTTTATAGACCGAAATCGTGAATGGCCGCCAAAAAACATTCTTTATTTAAGTGCTAATTACACTCACACGCCTCGTTTGAATGGATCAAATACAAAAGAAATGTTGTTTGAGAGCGACGCTGGTGATTCTAATTGGCACCTGACGTTTTTTGTTTCCCAACAATAAGAATTAAGAAGATGTAGCAACGTTTCGTCTTTGTTGTCTAATGCCAAGGCCAAACCCTATTCCAATCTACATTAAACTGGGGGGTTGTTATAATATTGTGAAAGAACTTGAAGAAAATTGTTAAAAACGTCGTCCTCTCCTCTCCAATCTCGCCACATATGCTCATTGAGAAATTATTGCAAATCGTAGTACCTTACGCCCTTTCTCATTTTTGCTTTGTATTTCAATCTGGCCCAAGCTGATTCAACTTCCTGTGTATGCACGCTATATTAGTAAGCCCTTTTTAAGGCCCTGTTTACAAGCAGGTAGGGTAACCCTACCCTCACTCCCTGTAAACAAGGCCTAAGGCTTAAGGCCCTGCTTACAAGGAGGGAGGTTACCCCTACTGCTCGGGTTACCGAAGTAGAAGGGCCAAAGATAGCTCGGATTTACTTGCAAAATTTGACAGGTAAGGTTATCCTATCACCGCGACAACTATCTGCAGCCCATGATGACCTTTTGTTGTCAGCATATAGAGGGTCTGGAAACCAGCAAAAAATTGTCCCAGGTAGTCGAGTTGTCCCTAGCAGAGCGTTTACAAGACTGCATTATTGCATTATTGTATTATATTATTGTACTTCTCGTCATTCTGAATTCATGGTGTCGATACACAGGAGGGGGAGTTGGGAGGGGAAGAGGGGGGCTAGATAGGTTTGCAGGTAAATCTTGGGTCCTAATATTTGATTTTTTCTAGTTGTAGTTGCAGTTTCAAATAAGGAAGAAACGGTTGTGATTTTTTTTCATCTTTTTTTTGGCGACGGAAAATTTAATTAAGCATATATCCCAGCCTTCCTATAAATCCTATTTTTCCTATTTATTTTATAGGATCCTATAATGAGCCAAAAACTCCTATATTTCCTATAAATACAGTTTAAGGAAAATGAAGTGTTAAATGTTTATATATATCGTAATGTTAACCCTTTAAGCCCCAATATCCACTTAGAAATTCTCATACTAATCTTCATACATCTCCTTAAAGAATTAGTTGGGAGAGTTTGATAACAGATGAAAGCATTTTCCCTTTAGTGATCATTTTACAAACTCTCATAAGCATTGATGTTGGTCACTTTTGGGAGTTAAACTTCTCATAAGTGGCTGACCTTTTTTGGAGGTTGTAAGGGGTGGTCATGTGACTGTTGACAGTCACTGTTTACTTTTGTTTGTAAATTGTCTTATCACTGAACACATTGCAAACTAGTGTCTTAGTCTTCGAAATGATGCAAGACTCAATGAATTGTGTTTCAACCTAAGAATTTTATCTGTGAGTGGCTGACAATCCTCCTATAGAACTCCTACATTTTGTCCTAAAATCCTATAAATCTCCTATATTCCTGCTAATTTCCTCCTATTTTTCCTATAATTTTATTTGGAAAATGGCTGGGATGTATGATTAAGTCAAAGTTAAAAACTGATAAAAGAGCACCTTTACTTTAGTAACCCTGCAAAGTTTCGGCACATCAAAAGTAATAACAGCTGAGAAAATGTAATTTGAAACATTACAAATTTGCAGATGTTTGGATGCCTATTGCCCTAGTCATACAAACATCTGTAAGTTTTTCATTTTTTCAACTTTTCAGCTGATATAACACCTAATACGCTGAAACTTTCCAGAGCTACTAATGTAAAGTTGCTCTTTCTATTTCTGGTATCCATTTTTCATTCATTTTAATTTTAACTCGTTCAAATCCGTTGCCGCCATTTTGGAGAAGGGTCTATTACATCCCTTTCATTAGTTTTGCTTACGAATACACATAGATAGTGCTACAATCTGAGACTTTTTTACAGCTGAATTGTCACCAAACAAGTAACAAAGAAGGTGTTTTCAGATTCATTCGTTACGTTAATTGACCGTAAATAAACGCGATGAACCCTTTATGCCGCGTACGCCGTCCGTATACACTCCAGTACTGTTTGTTGAGTTTCTTTCCTTGCCGAAACGAAATTGGGGGATAGAGAGCAGCACAACTTTGTCGTAAAACAATTGCCTTTAAACGCGCAGCGGGTGCAAATGAACTCTCTTCTGCCATTTCTGAAGAAAGTGAGTAGTGGGGCAATGAGACCGCCCTTAAGTCTAAGCATTTGATGCGTTTAGGGCCTCCTAGCCACAATTGTAGGAAATAAATCAGAAAATAATAAATACCAATCAATTGATGTTTTCGAGGATACTACGATCTTCGATCGACATGATCTCCAACACGATTTGACGATCGACACGATCTCCGACACGATCTGATGATCATCACGATCAACACTATCGTATATCGTTAAGAAACGATGAAAACGAGTGCGTTGTTGACAACGAGCGCGATGTTTCGAAAGATCGTGACAATAGAACGAGGACGTTTATTTTAACGTGTTCGTTGTCCTCGATTTCAACGATAACGTGCACGTCATTTTTGACGTGCTCGTTGTATTGGATTTTAACGATATCGTCCTCGATGTTTTTGACGTGCTCGTTATACTCGTTTTCGAGAGCTGTCCCCAGAAGTCAGCAATGATCCTCGCGGTTGTCGCGTTGTTTGAATGTGAGCTTTTGAACACGTTCAATGGGCGAAGAACCATCCTGGCTCGATCGCGCACAGTGCCTCGATAGACGACTAATGCTTGGAAACTTGAAGGTAACAGTTCAACTCATGCATTGTAACTACCCCTAATTTAAAGACAAAGCGTTTTTCTTAATGTTTGACGAGGGCCGGATCAATCGGATCGTTCGTCACCTCGGATCGAGCGAAAAACGGTTTTGTATTAAGCCAAAACTGTTCGACGTTTGCGCCGATTTCATTAAGGTTAGCTTAAAGATTAGGGCTAGGGTGATCGATTTCCCGAGGTCTTCTCGTTTTTGTTACGTCGATCCGAGGTGAGCGATCCAAGTAGATCCGGTGCGACTTTTGTTCCTGCCTGTTTGAAGATGATGGTAGTCTTTGCAAGAACAGATAATTTATAGTTGGACTTGGCGAAAAGTCGAGGAATTCTTCAAATGATGTGCAATACAAATGTAACTGCAAAAGTCTTGGCCAGCCTTCATCCTTGCCATGGACTAAATCATACCTTTTCAGTATTAATTTTAAAAATGGTTAGTATTTTATGCGATAAATAAAAGGAGAAATTTAAGTTATTAACATCATTAAAGTTCTACACGTAGTCACTGTTATTTTTAAGTGACCCTCAGAACATCCTATACTATTTGAGTGGCTACCAAGAGGGAAGGCTACCAGAGTTTGGTGAAAATGGTCTTGGTTTTTTTGGGCAAAGACCTGAGGGTGCTCTTATAGAGATTGATGATAGGGATGATTATTAATCAAGTTGCTGCAGTGCGGGAGGTAAATGTCATAAAATTAATATAGCATAACAGATATTACAAATTTCTTATGTTTTATTCCATTGACACCTTTATTACATCCATCCTAAAAATCACCGGTGATCCTTGCAATCTGATTAATTCTCAGCAGTGCAATTTTATCCCAAATCACACTAGGTATTTCTTGCTGTAAATCGCACCATTTCCCCAGGAACACTAAAACAAAACAACCACTCTGATTTCAAGGCTGGTTTAAGGTAACCAATCAAATTGCAGGAAAATGAATTACCAAGAAATCCATTGTGTGTTGAATTTTGCAACTTCTGTTACCAAACGTATCAATAACGTTTTGTGACTGACTAAAATGTTGTATTTGATAATAGTAATTGAACTGAGTGGAGTGCAATTTGGTCTGAAATCACATGTGTGATTTCAAAATTGAACAAGCTTGCGACACGAGTTTGATTTGAAATCACAAGTATGATCTCAGAGACCAAAATTGCATGACACAAAGTTCAATAACCACTTTATTATATCCATTTAGAAATCACACGATAATTATTTAATCGCTAAAATTCAGGATTCTAGGCAGTACTGATATTTTAGGTGGTAAGAAAAAGTTGCAAAATTTGCCACACAATGGTTTTCTTGGTCTTCATTTTCCTACAATTTGATTGGTTACTTTGAACAAGCCTTGAAAGCCAATTGTTGTTATGTTTTAGTGTTCCTATTTCATTGGCTGGGAAAATGGTTCGATTTAGAGCAAAAAATAGCGTTATTTGGGAAACAATTGCACTGCTGAGAGCCAATCAGATAGCAAGGATCACCCGTGATTTCTAAATGGATGCAATAAAGCGGTAATGGAACTGTGTGAAGTGCAATTTTGGTCTGAAACTTGTGATTGCAAATCGAACTTGCGTTGTTCGCTCGTTCGATTTTGAAATCACACGTATGATTTCAGACCAAATTGCACTCCACTCAGTTCAATTACCATTATAAACTCGCTACCCCCAGTTGACAAGTAAAATCAGCTGATGTTAGACAGAGTAGAATCACCTGGTATTAGACAGAGTAACTCTGTTAAAGGGAAAGTACAGTCTAGAGAAAGTTTCTCTAATTTAAAATTACTAAAACCTTTTTTGCAGGAATTCGAAAATAATTGCCGTTTTGTCCAGTTCCCTGTGAAAATGTGACAAGTCTGAGCATTTTGAAGTTGCCTCTTTCGTGACTTGGAGAGCGCCATCTTGGATATGACGTGTTATGACGTACCAATAGTCAACAAACATGTTCCACCTTACCAAGTTCTTTGTTCCCCGATCACTTTCTCAATGTTGTGTGACCTTTCTGCTCCAAAAAATGTAAGATGAACCATGGTAAACGGTCTTGTGGTTCATTAGCTAGTAGGCCAAGTAGGCCATAAGTGCTAGTCACTTAATACTTGTACATTCTCTGATCAATCAAACTAGGTGGTAAAAATCAGCCAGAGCAAATGTAAACAAGCAAAACCTTGAACATGCGACATAGAAATAGTTGACAAGCGTACTTTCTTTTCTTTTTCACTTTTCACTCTGTCTTCTGCGACAGCAGTCTTTGATGCTTCAGCAAACTTATTTGTTTCACCGACGAAACTTTCAGATATTGCTCAATACATATAGCAAGGCTTTTTCACAGCAACAATTACCTCTGTTGGTGTTTTACGCTTTCGAGGGGGATGAAACTAGACACTTGTCTATTAAATAAAAAAAACCAAAGACAAAAATGAAAATTTAAAGGAAAGTTTGCCTGCAAAAGTAAAACATGGGGTCTGTCATTTTGCCAAAGAGGACTTCAATCGGGATCGTCAGGTCAAAATCTCAGTCAACCAGTCCAAAATGTCATTATATTGGAGTGAGAAAACTGAATCAAGCAACGTATTGACGACTTTCGCAGTTATGCGCTTTTCCAGGCAGTAAAATAAACAACTTGAAATGTATGAAGGGGTAGTTTCTAAAGAAACTGTGGTGCTGCGTCGGTGGGGAAGTAGTATACAAAAATTTGAGCTTTTAGAATCTCTGTACGGTGGCCAATTTACATTATCAACTCCGTTGATAAAACCAAATTTTTGTAACTTGAAATGTAGTTAAATTTTGTTAGCTTTATAGACGCTACTGAAACGATTTACTCTTACTATCCGACGGACGAAAATTTCTAACAGGGATCTCGAAGAAAGTCATGGTAGACAGATTTATCCTGATTTCCAGGCGTTTATTTCACAGCAATGAGCGCGGGGTAACACTGCAAGCTCTCTTTCACTTTATAAAACTCCTGCATATAACTCACATATAAATCCCTGTTTAGAGACCACGATGTAAATCTGATGGTGGAGCCATTGTTCATACAATTTACCCTTTCAGTTTGGATTAACATTCAAGTCTACAAAGTATCGCTCTCTTCGCCTGTGTTTCCTTGTTTACATCAAGTGCATCTAGTTATCCGGAGAAATCCTTGATTCTTGCTACATCAAACTCTCGTTTGCATACACAAAAACAAAGATGGCGGATTTCAATTTAAAATTGTCCATTATTGTAGCGTTATTGTGTTTAAGCCCAAATGAGTGGTCAAGTATGGCAATGCAGGTAAAGAACTTGCGATTCAGAGAAACTTTTTGTAGGCTGTACTTTCCCTTTAATTCACACTCCCGGAAGTCAATGGCTTCAATCTAAGTATCTGATAATTGTTATTTATAATATCTACCTACCAGCTCATTGAATAATTTTCTGTTTACGTAATGATCTCTAGCACTTGGAGCTTATAGAAGGCAGCTTCCAGAGGTTTCTGAGGTAAACCAACTTTGAATTAGTGTTGCCAGGCAGCATTGTGGCAGTTGATAAGCTGGAAATTTCATTTTACCTTACTACTGAAATCGCTACGGAGCCCGCAAAGGGCCATGACAAATTATAATTATTTGACGAGTTATGTGACAAGTTATGTGACGAGTCATGCGACGAGCTACGTGATAAAATATATAACGAGTTATTTGACGAATTATGTGACGAGTTACTTGACGGGTGATGTGACGAATTATGCGACCAGTTATAGGACGAGTTATGTGACGAGATATTTGACGAGTTATGCGACGAGTTATGTGACGAGTTATGCGACGAGTTATATGACGAGTTATATGAGTTATGTGAAGAGTTATTTGCCGAGTCATGTGACGAGTATAGTGGTGGACGGGGCACAGATGGCGGCGCGTTTGGACTTGAACGTTCGTTATGAATTAATTAAGCAATGTTAAAGTGCCCCTATGATACAAAAAACCACTTCCTTTTTTCCTTCAGATTTTTAAAGTGTGTTTGCTTAACACCTGACTGGCAAAATTTTGAGCTTTGATTTTTATCCAAAACCCGCTTACTGTGAGTGTAAGTTTTGGATTTCACGGTCCGCCATTACTCACGTTCAAAACTGACCGATTGGACCTCAGACGGTTGGATCCAGGGAAAAGTGACGTCAGAGGCTCACTAGCTTAAAATTTCAGAGTGTGAACGCAGCTTATTATATATGCAAATCGTGAGTTTAAAAGTCTGAAAGCCCAAAACCCCCGTGCTGCATATTAATTCTGCGGCGTACACACGTATTGCATTCTTAAACTAGTGAGCCTTTGACGTCATTTTCTCCTCGATCCAGTTCTCTCAAGAACACAATGTTAGTAATGGCGGACCATTAAATAGGAAAATTCCAGTTAAAATAAAGAGGTGTCTTTTTGAAATCAAGGCTTAAAACGTGGGTCACTTAATGTTTTGTTAACATAGTTTTGAAATCCAAAGAAAAATATGAATTGATTTTTTGGTCACAGGGGCACTTTAAGCGATCCTTAATCGATAAGTGATCCTTTATGCTGAAAGTACACCGGAAGACACAAAAACTCCACCGTTGGTCAACGACAAGACTCCATCGGTTGGGGAAGTCATAATGCAGCTGTCAAATCCTTCCAACACCCACTGAGAGCCATCGTCATAGCGCATCTGTCATCAAAGTAATTTATGATTGAACCTCGTGCGAGTTCAATTCTGTCATTTAGTGCACAGCCAAACTGAAAGGTGTTATCGGGATCGCCGAGTGTTTGGAGGGAAGCACGAGCATATTTGTTTCCAACCCCATATTGTGTTTAAATAAAGGATCTTTGTTGTTGAAGAGTTTATCATGATGGCTTATCTTCTGTCAATAAATGCTGACCGACAACATTGTCGGCACACCACATGCCCAACATCACTTTTCAACAAACATTAGCCAAAATGGTGCAATGGTCATTCTGTGCTTTACAACAGGTGTATGGAAAAGTCATGTAAAATGCAGATCGAAGACTGAAGACCTGGGAAACAAGGACCTACCAGAAAGAATGACACATCAAGCATATGGAACGTTTTCACTCACGTGACCAGCAGCCATTTTGGATTACTGAAACAAAAGAAAGTATTTGCATAAAAATAGAGTTTACTTCCCGGAGGATTAGTTGGATACACCATCATGGCCCCCATTTATTTGTTTTGAAACATCAGCAAGGTCGCCGTGACGTCAAGTGAAAACGCTCTTTAAGTATAAAATCTCACCATTCCTGTTGTTTACAGTGGACGATGAGCGCTGTCCGGTCACCGGTCAGACACTTAGCCCGCAAGTCGTTTCGCTTACAAGTCGACTTCCTCCACAAATGTTAGGAAAACAACTTTTCCTGTGTAGACGAAATAATTTCATGGTGTAGG
>NC_090892.1:60033872-60046372 GCF_036669925.1 Montipora capricornis | reverse complement strand
ATTAGCATCTTCATAGGTTTGCTTATCGTCATGGAAACGATGCTTTGTTGTCTTGTCTCCCTCGTCATCTTGCGAAGTCTTGATAGCATGGATTTTGTCATTGTGGTTGCGTTTGTGCAAAACTGCCGTACCACGACGGCGGCGGCGCCAGGCATCACTTCAAAACGGAGGAGAAAGAACCGTGTTAGTTGAATCCTCAAACTGCATTATCAAGTTGGCAAAACTAACTAAACTTCAGGTAAGCACACGCAGAATTTTATAAAACCATAACAACTTTGAATATTAATTTCCCATAAGTATGGTATGTTCAGCGTGCCTCACCTTTCAACAACAATAACAACAACAACGACACTTGATTGTCTTCAAAGACAGGTAAATAAATGTAAACAAATACATAACTTTCAAATTTGGGGTATACAGTACATGATCAGTGTACATTACCTTTCATTGATGAATGACAAAACCAGGAAGACAACAAGGACGATTACCAGCGTCTGTTTCATGATAACCTATTTAGAAATATAAATAACCAGATAGGATACGTTTAATAAGTGGTATTTAATGCGTGAGTAATCGACAAGGGCAACTATCGTGTTCTAAAAACGCTGGAATCCTGGCACGCTGCCAAAACGGTGGACGCGGACAATAACTCAAAACCGTGCCGGAGTCGTAAGCGCACTCATAAGCACATATAACCTAGTGAAAACTACCGTCCGATTCCGCTTACAGTTTCGTCGCTTAAGATCCAGTGAAAATTAGATTGTCGAAGACGGAAGCAGAAGCGGAAGAACAAGCCAGTCACAATGCAGAGAAGTGAGCTAGGCCAAGGTGGAAATTTTGGCACCAAAGCAGAAGAAATAAAAACATGATGGCTTCTTCTTCTCCTCATTATTTTGCAAGACTTACCGGTTTCGTAGTGTATACGGGACTGATTTGAGAGAGGATTTTTTCGGGACCCGCAACACCGCGAAAGTGTTGGATCGGAGACAGAAAAAAGGCCTTAACCAGTCCTGTACTGATGATATACGACTGGTTTCGTTCATTACATATTCCTGGTTTAAGACCAGCTTGTTTGACCACCTCCTACCAAGTATTCTTTCAGCCATATTTTTAGCCAATAGATTTTAAGTGGGGAGACGTGGGTTAAATTTATAAATACTAGTTTTAACATTATTTCTTTTAAATTGATTCTATGCTGTAAATAATTCGTAGTTCAGCCTATGGCTGCAATGTTTTATTACTATTAAACTATCTATCATTTAACTATCTATCGATAATATTTTTAAATTTAATTTGTGTTTTTTTTATCGTTATATCGTTATATTGATATATATATAATTTACCTTTTTAATATACATCTACATAAATGTATTTCATTGTAAATAATACGCAATTCAGCTTCTTGGCTGCGATGTATTTTTATAAATAAACTAAATCTTGGATATAGTCTATCCTTGCAGTAGAGTGCTCGATGCGTTTCGCTGAGCGTAGTATATCTGAAGATTGAACTAATCAATAAGACAACTTTTTTTGCGACTCTGAGTTTCACGCTTACGTGATCATCAGACAGCACTAGCAGTTCTCATTACACTCTAATCAGTTAAGTCTGTTGAAATATAAAGTGCTACACGGCCAACGTTTGTAAAAACGTAACCCTTCCTTATACTTGTACGTGTTCATTGCCATGACTTTAAGATCTTCAGTTCCCACGGCCTCGGCTCCCGTCTGACCTTGTAGCTCAGTCGGTAGAGCAGCGGTGATCTAACCCGAAGGTCGTGGGTTCAATTCAAACCCTGTTCAGAGTTTTTCTCCGTCCTTGTGTGGGCCATTTCCATTAGTAGGGTTAACGTTCACATGGTTCATATGGGGTACAAAACTAGCACTTCTCATCACACTCTAATCAGTTAAGACTTTAATTAAAGTCTGTCTGTTGATTTTAAAGTCCGTCTGATGATCGCGTAAGCGTGAAACTCAGAGTCACAGAAAAAGTTATGTCTTATTGATTAGTTCATACTTAATAGAGGGGAATGGTTTGGAAGCTCGGCAAACATCAAAGGAGCAAACAAAGATGCCAAGATTTAGGTTGAAAGGTCCACGACGGTGGACAATCTTTTGTTTTTCGCTCATACACTATGCATGAATTACGTAACCAACACGTTTGATTGGTTAGTTCCTCAGTACGGAGTAAACAACTATTGTGTTTTGTGCACAGTCAAGGCCAAAAGATAGAACAAAAACCTACAACAAAGAAATTTGTCGGGTTTCATAACCATTCCCCTCTATTAACTATGATTTGTTCAATCTTCCGATTCCATCGCTAGTGAAAATCATCATTTGGTCGCCTTCGAACGCGCCCTGCAAATAAAAGAGTGATGCAGTCCATGACCGGCCTGAGGCACGGCGAATTAAGCCATTGCACACAGACACAAACTAAAGAAGAATTTCAGGCGTAAGGCGAAAAAAGAATATTTTATCAGAAAGTCAATGAAGCCTGACATTGAACGCAAATTCTGGGTCACATACCGCCCACTTCTGCACTCCAGAACGAAGCAGTTAAACAATATTATTATAATGGGGAATAAATAGTGTCATAAGTGATAACAAGAAAATTGCTGAGATTTTGAAAACTCACTTCACGCGGATAGCTGACGGTGTTTTGCGCATCAATGAGGTTGATTAAGGGTAAAACTTTACAAATCATCCAAGCATGCATGGGCGGTCCGGGTCATATCAAGAGGTTTTGATGATATCGACAACCCTCTATTTTCAGCGAAGCTCAAAGCCTATGGGGTAGATAAAGAAAGGCGTACTCTGCTTAAGGATTATTTAAAAGAGAAGTTACAAAGAGTCAAGGTTGGAGAAACCTCACTTAGGAGAAGAGTGCTTCAACGAAGTGTTTTCGGACCAACTCCGTAGCTTTTAATGTATTTATAAACGGGAGCAACTTCAGAATACCCCGCCACAGCTACCCAATATTGTTTCCCCTATGCGGCATCTTTTGAAGAACGAGACTTAATACAATAGAGCTTATTCTTATTCAATGAAATGCAAATAAGTGGCGGGGTATTCTGAAGTTTAGCCAACGCTGATCCCTTTGATTAAGAGACGTACATCTCGTGATGTTGAAATCGCAAATAAGTGTTATCGTGACAATGATGATAAACGAGTCAAATCTTCAGAGAAAGGTGCATTAAAAGATAGAACTCATCTATAGCTACCTTCTATTTTATAGTTTTTTTAAAAAGACTGAGGGCATGTCTCTAAGTCTAGAAATCTATAGCTAAAAGGTTCAAGAACCTCTAAAATCAGTACGCGATGTAGAATGCTAAAACAGAAGAGGGCTTCTAAAATCTCTAAAAGTTCTAAACTTCTAGAATATCTATGGTCCATGTTGCGAGTCTAAAATTTCTAGAGCTGCAGAATATGTAAGGTCTTTGAGGGGTTCTAAAATCTCTAAAATCTCTAAAGTTCTAGAATATCAAACGATCCTTTTGGGGCTTCTAAAATCTCTAAAAGTTCTAGAATATCCATGGTCCATGTTGTTAGTCTAAAAATTCTAAAGCTCTAGAATATGTTAGGTCCCTTGGGGGTTCTAAAATCTCTAAAGGTCTAGAATATCCAACGCACTCTTTGGGGCTTCTAAAATCGCTAAAAGTTCTTAAGTTCTAAAATCAAATGATCACTTCAAATTGGCCCGTTTTCGCCTCCTGAATGATTTGTTTTGTACGTTGTTGAAAACAAAAACTGAACAGAGTTTGAGTCATTTAAAAAACACCGAGGGTATGTCTCGGAAGTCTAGAAATCTAGAGATAAAAATGATCCCTTTGGGGCTTCTAAAAATCCTAAGGTGTAATTTTGTTATGGGGATTCTTGGGTGTCCCTTAACATAATTTATCAAAGTATAGTGCGGGATTACAAAAGGATGACGAATTTCGACATGCACCGCAACGAAACATAAATAGACCAAAGCACTCATAATTCAAGTGTTTATTGAAATTGTAATCAACCGAGGCCACTAAATTCTTGTTTGATATTGATCCTCATAATGTTGTGAAATATAATTGTGGTTTCTGGTAGTAAACTACACACTAAATGCTGATGCCAAAAAAATGTTCTCTTCAATGTTGCCATTCGTGCTATTGCTTGTTGCTTGTATACTGAGTACAGTGTTAAATAAAGACCTTAAAGGGGAGATGACGGGTTTTTAAGCGGCTCGTGTTAGCCGACATTTGTTCAATCTCAGCAAGGTCACGGCTGCTCCTGTGATACGCTTAAAGAACGAACCATACACAGATTTCTCCGTTCACTTTTTAGTCAAGTTTTCATGTCCATTTGTAATTCGTTTGGGAAAACGGCGGAAAGCTTTAGCTCACTTAAGGTGCTTGGCCTAATCACTGAAACGAGCGCTTAGGCTTCATCAGTAATCAGTAAAAGAGTGCTATATCCCTGACACGATGTCGGTAAAAAGTGTAGTTAACCGAACCGTAGAATGCAAGGTAAAATCCTAATTACTGAAACGAGCACTTAGGCTTAATCAGTAAACGAGTGCTATACTCATCACACTATCTCGTAAAGAGCGTGATTAACCGAACCGTAACATATAAGCTGAAATTTGAATGAAAGAACGAGACTAGTTAGAAGAGCTAGGGATCGTTTGATATTGTAGAACTTTAGAGATTTTAGAGATTTTAGAACCCCCAAAAGACCTTACATATTGTAGAGCCTTAGAAATCTTAGACTCACAACATGGGCCATGAATATTCTAGAACTGTAGAACGTTTAGAGATTTTAGAAGCCCCAAAGGGATCGTTTGATATTATCACGTCATCTATAGCTATCTTCTATTTTAGAGTTATTTTACAAAGACTGAGGGGCTTTGGGGCTTCTTTTTAAAATCTCTAAACGTTCTACAGTTCTAGAATATCCATGGTCCATGTTGTGAGTCTAAGATTTCTAAAGCTCTAGAATATGTAAGGTCTTTTGGGGGTTCTAAAATCTCTAAAGTTCTAAAATATCAAACGATCCCTAGCTCATCTAAATAGAACAGTTCTAGAATGCTATAAAAGTTTCTAATGTCAAGACCTGCAGAGACCATAGACTTGCCACAAGTCGACCTCACGATAACCCCAGAAGTGATTTTTCGTACGCGAAGTGAATGAGCGAGCGACGAAGTCGCGAGAGGTCGACTTGTCTCGCTTGCAGAGTTTTCATTTGCGTGTCGCGCCAAAAAAGGGATGACGTCATTCGCAAGCCCTGAACTTAATGGCGCAATCCGACGAAAACAGTCGAACATGTTTGTTTCTATGAAATCGAAAGAGGAAATTCGTTAACTTTGTGCTAAAGGTATCAGAAACAAAGATGAAATAAAACGAAAGCTTTTTTTCAATCTCGAGTCGCCGCTTGGAAAGGAGATCTCCAGTGGTATTTTCTGGACCAACACTTGTGCCGTGATTTGTGCTGATAGAAACGAAAGACTAATATATTCGAAAGATTAGCAAGTAAGGGAAAGCTTCGAATCGTCAAGAAAGTCAGTTGATTTCACTCATGAAAGATCAGGTACGCTTCAGGTGTGGGAGACGTACTAGACCGATACTAGACCGGGATTAAAAGATTCATCTTAGTGAAACCTAAGCTTACCATTTAGCGATGCAATGACTCTCGTCGATGAATACACATGCATTTTAAAATTTTTTGTTCCATTCGACAAAAAATGTGTTGATAGTCGTTGAGAATCGCCTCGGGGCTTCCAGACACCCGTTTATACTTAAGATTTTAAATGTGTTGTCTCCTAAATAGCGACCGGCTAGAGACCAAATCTTTCGTGAGTGAAATCAGTGGAAGAATTACGAAGACGATAGCATTGCCACCCGCTCCAAGTGAACGACCAAAAGCGTACGGGACTAGTTCAAAGGTCAGACTTTTCCCAGCTCCGGTTGGAGAAGACACAAACAGATCTATGCAAGACAGATATTCTTCAATTATTTTCCTCTGATGGTCGCGTAATTTGGTAGCCTTAGTAGCATGTTTGAAAATCACGCTTCACTGCGTGTGGCAAATTTTGATTGACAACTCTATCCCCTGGGGTCTCCGAGGACTACTCTGATTGGCCTAGCTCAGCGACCCGTTTTTGGGTCGCTAAATTGGCGCCAATCAAGTATGAAAAGTCCTTCGTTCCGCGCGTATCTAGACGAAGGACTTTTCGAAAGTCTACAGAGACCATTGATCATTGACCATTGATCCTTGGAGACCCTGATTACTGGCCCGGTTTTGTTAAACTTGTACGTGCTCATTCTTGCATGCACTGTGGTGTAGTCTCTGTTTTTGAATGATTTTTCACATGATTGTTTCATCGAAACAGTAAAAATGTTTTGCATAAGAATAAAGCTTAATTCCTACAGTGTTCGTAAACGGAACCAAAGGCACGAAGGTAAAAAGGTTTTTTTTAGCAAAGCCTATTCGCGGTCACTACTTGAATTCAATGTCATCCATTTGACCGCCAACCGTTATTTTTTCACTTGCCGCGTCGCTTGGTACACCTAAGTCAGGAATGTGATCTTCATATGACAGAAATGTTGTTGGATATCAAACACAAAGGTTTGAAATCACAGAGCAATAGTCACAAGGAATCAGAAGGTTTATGCATCGATAATTAATAAGTGCTAATAGAAATAAATTTTACCTAATGATTCGCGGAATTGAAAAGAGAAAAAGCGAAAGAGGAAATTAAGAATCCCCACTCACCTCTTTTAAACTTCTGCACACTGAGCGGAATATTGCGCTTTTTAGTGAGTCTTTCCTTGAGGCAGCTAGCAAATGAGCCCACTTAAGATTGAGAGGGTGCGGCGGAATCTATTCTATTGGCCACGTTGAGGTTGCCAGGGAGACAGGATCGAGAGCCCTGTTGAAAGGCATTGCGGGACTGTTTTGGGGACGCATTTTCATCATTGCGTGCGCTGAGCGACAACTCAAGTTGCAAGAAAGCGATATACCAGGAGCTGCATGACCTTCCTAAACCTCTATGCAGAATATTGTTTAATCGCAATTTTAAAACGATGGCTTCGCTTGACAAGGTGCAAAAATTGTCTGGAAAACGAAAAGATTCGATCCATTGAAACTTCAGTGTGATTGTTGTACATGCGACCTTTGCTTACAATCAACGTAATTTATAAAGTTTTAACCCGAAGTTAAGCGTTATCGTACAAGAATATACGAAAGTTTTTTTGCTTTGCAGACTAAACGACTGCATAAACAGTAGCTCGTCCCCAAACTGACAGTCCCAAAATGCACTTCAATACTAAGACTCTCGACCTTGTCTAACACACAATCTCAAAGTGTCAAATTGACCATATTCGTATTGTTTTCGCGGGGGAGACCATCATGACAATACTTTCGTTTCTCAGAAAAGGTGAAAGACAGTCGGCTGGAGGAATGTCCCAACCCCCCCCCCCCCCTCCCCCTCCCCTTCTCCCGTGTTGTCACCTGTGCTTTTGTAAATGGAAGAGGAAGAGGGTTGACAGTTCTTTTCACGTTGTAGCCTTGATAAAACGGAAAATTGTCACTAATGGTGAAATTCCTCCAAAATGGTGAAATTACTCTAGTCCTTGCACCATTACCGTACCCTCGGCAATGCAGTCAGCAATCAAAGAAGCACGTTAAATTGGACGGCCGAAACTCGGAGTCTCCCCAAAGGCGGTTTCAGGAGAAAGAACTCTGACGCCATCATCAGCCTCACGGGCAGCAAGAGGCGATGCAGGTCCAGCACCCGCATCATCATCCATCGCATGTATCACAACTGACCGAGAAAGAAAACGCCGTTGCCTAAGAGACCATAAAAAGCTGAAAAAAAAAGAAAAAAAGAAAACAAAAAAAGCTGAGAGGACTATGAAACGTAATTCGGCAGCGAACTGCCCTATCCATGACAACGAAAGTCGTCATGGCATGCCAGATAAAAAAAATTACAAACAACATGCAAGTACACAAAGATCCTAGGAAGAAAAAGAATTTAATCAGGGCTAAAGCCAAACAAGATATGACGACAAACAAGAGAGGGTGCCAAGGATGCAGGGAAGGAAAACATGGGAGATTGGAGCTGTGGAAGCGTACTTTGAGCCAAGGGACAGGAAAAAAACCAAGAAGAAGGACACTAAGGGGCTAAGCCACAAAAACAAGGAGGGTCAACAGGATAGCCAAAACGTATCAAACGGTCAGTTATATAAAGGATTCCATGCGTGATACGTGAAAAAAGAGCTGCCTCCAAGTGGTAAGCCCGCTATCAAGCTCAAAACGTGTCAACACACTGGGGAAGCTAACGGCACTCAGTGACAGTAAAGACAAATGGACGGGTTTGGCTGGAATTCAAGAAACAGATGAAACATGATGAAGAGACACGACGGCCTATCAACAAACGAGGAACGACGCCGTGGAAAAGAGCCACAGGCAGACAGAAAAGCGCGATAGAAATTGGAGGAGAGCTCTAGAGAAGAAGGTGCCAGGGGAAGGGGAGTGGGGAGCAGGACATGATAAACCGAAGGACTAAGCAGAGTAGAACACCACCAGGAGAAAAAGGAGGTCTATGCAGCTGCTGGGAGAAACGACAAGGTGCCTAATCCACTGAACAAACAAAGACAAAATTTTCAGCTTAAGGTGGTATTGACAGTAATGGCCGA
Organism: Montipora capricornis; assembly: GCF_036669925.1. Taxonomy (NCBI): domain Eukaryota; kingdom Metazoa; phylum Cnidaria; class Anthozoa; order Scleractinia; family Acroporidae; genus Montipora; species Montipora capricornis. The sequence continues at coordinate 60,037,706 of NC_090892.1, read as the reverse complement.
TATAAACTTGAGATGGTCCAGAGGCGTGCGGCACGTTGGGTCTTGTCACGATATCATCCTCAAGATAGTGTGACTAATATGATCGACGCACTTGGTTGGGACACGCTCGAGCAAAGAAAAGCTGTTGCTCGCGTCTTGTTATTGTACAAGATTGTAAACGGCCTTGTAGCTATAGAACCAGGAGAATATCTATGTAAACCAGCTAGGAAGAGTAGACATGTAAAAACTAAGGAAATAAGATGTAACACTGAATCTTACAGGCTATCCTTTTACCCCTATCATCTATCATCAACTATTGCATTGCAAAAGATTATTTTCCAAAGCAGTCGAAGATTGCTCGGGTGTCTCCAGTCCCAAAGATTGACAACCCAGTCTCTAAAGATCAACTTCGGCTCATCTCAGTCCTTCCTGTTCTATCCAAGGTTTTTGAGAAGCTTGTAGCTATTCAAATGACGAATTATGCGGACCACGCCCATCTTCTTCACGATCGTATCTCTGCTTTCCGTAAAGGGCATTCCACCACTACAGCCTTGATGGGAGTTAGAGACGATATTCGCTATGCCATGAAATGGAAAGAGGTCACGCTTATGGTATTAGCCGATTTTTCGAAGGCTTTTGACACCATATCCTTTAGCGCGACCATGGTGAAGTTCTACAAGCTCGGTTTCTCAAAACCCTTTCTCAAGTGGCTCTTGAGCTATCTATCTGGCCGCTCTCAATTCGTGCAGATCGACGATAGGAAGTCCTCATACCAGTTATCTCAGTATGGCGTCCCACAGGGGTCCATTCTGGGACCGATGATTTTTAACTTATACGTACCAGATCTACACGAAGTCACTCCACCATCAATGGCAAGCGTCCAGTATGCGGACGACACCTCACTGTACAGCCATTCTAATGTCAAGGAGTTAGACTCAAGAGCTGCGGACATGAATGAGACACTTGCAGGTATTATAAACTGGTCCCAGGACTCCAACTTGGCGCTAAACCCTGCAAAGACTAAGTGTATGTTGTTCTCAACTCCTCAGATGTCGTCTTACCAATCTCTGGCTGAACGTCCTATACATTTATCTGTAGGAGATAAACTTCTTGAGCGTGTTCACTCTATTAAATTACTTGGGGTTCATATGACTGACACCTTGAAGTGGGATGATCTCGGCATCTCGGCTCATCTTGTTATGGTGTCCTAGTTGCGCTGAAAAAAATCAAGAACTTTACAAACTACCATCTTAAATTCATTAGGGTAATCTATTTTACTCGATCTAAGCTGACACAATCAAGAGTTTTCTTTGGCTGATATATTTCTGAGAATACACAGGTTTGATTCATTCAGTGATGCTAAATGCTCTCTTTTTTAGCTACAGTAGATTAGCATCTTCATAGTTATGCTTATCGTCATGAAAACGATGCTTTTTTGTCTGGCCTCCCTTGTCATCTTGCGAAGTCTTGATAGCATGGATTTTGTCATTGTAGTTACGTTTGTGCAAAACTGCCTTACCACGACGGCGACTGCGGCGGCTCCAGGCATCACTTCAAAACGGAGGAGAAAGAATTGTGTTAGTTGAAACCTCGAACTGAATTATCAAGTTGGCAAAACTAACTAATTCTCAGGTAAGCACACGGAGAATTTTATAAAACCATAACAACTTTGAATATTAATTATGATATGTTCAGCGTGCCTCACCTTTCAACAAGAACAACAACAACAACGACACTTTATTGTCCTCATAAACAGGTAAATAAATGTAAACAAATACATAACTTTCAAATTTGGGGTATACAGTACATGATCAGTGTACATTACCTTTCACTGATGAATGACAAAACCAGGAAGACAATAAGGACGATTACCAGCGTCTGTTTCATGATAATAACCTATTTAGAAATATAAATAACCAGATAGGATTTGGTTAATAAGTGGTATTTAATGCGTGAGTAATCGACAAGGGCAACTATCGTGATCTAACAACACTAGAATCCTGGCACACTGCCAAAACGGTGGACACGGACAATAACTCAAAACCGTGCTGAAGTCGTAAGCGCAGTCATAAGCACATGTGACTTAGTGAAAACTACCGTCCTATTTCGCTTACGGTTCCGTCGCTTAAGATCCAGTGAAAAATAGATTGTCGAAGACGGAAGCAGAAGCGGAAGAACAAGCCAATCACAATGCAGAGAAGTGAGCTCGGCCAAGGTGGAAATTTTGGCGCCAGAAAAGAAGAAATAAAAACACGGTGAACGTAGAGGAGACTTTCCTTCTTTGGCTCCTTCTTCTCCTTATTTTGCAAGACTTACTGGTTTAGTAGTGTATACGGGACTAATTTTAGAGAGGAGTTTTTCTGGACCCTCGACGCCGCAAAAGTGGCGGAGCGGAGACAGAAAAAAAACTTTAAATCAGTCCCGTACTGATGATATACGAATGGTTTCTTTCATCACACACCGCGGATGATTCCCGATTTAAGGCCAGCTTGTTTGGCCACCTCCTGCCAAGTATTCTTTTTTATGTTCTTCTTATTATTATTTTTCTTGTTACAAATTTTACAAGACTTGTCGCACAACACGAGAAAAAGTCTTACGGTCTCCACAACCTTCTCGTCCATGCCCACAATGTTTGTTTATCGCGGCAGTTAGTAATCGAGAGCCTGGGCTCGTGTATTGTGTGTGATTGGCTTGTTCTTCCACTTCTGCTTCCTTCTCCAACAATCTTGTTTTCATTTAATCGTAAGCGACGGAGTCGTAAGCGGAATCGGAAGAAAATGGAACGGTTCTGATTCTTCCGACTCCGATTTTTGGTTTTCACTAGATCGTAAGCGCTCTTACGACTCCGACTTTGATTCCATCGCTAGTGAAAACCATACTTCACGGTCGCCTTCGAACGCGCCCTGTAAATAAAAGAGTGACCTAGTCCCTTACATGACATGTCAGTGATATGACAATGACATGACATAGCCCGAGGCACGGCAAATATTTTATGAGAAAGTCAATGAAGCCTGACAATGAGCGCAAATTCTGGGTCACATACCGCCCATTTCTGTCAGAACGAAGCAGTTAAACTATATTTTAATATTATACATTGGTGTCACCAGCTCGATTTTGATTGGCTATAAGCACGCAGCTAATTCTTGCTTGCTCTGTTTCTCTTAAGTCATACCTATAAACAATAGATTTTATATATGTAGAATTGACGTCATACCTACAGACAATAGTTTTATGCATGCAGAAGTGACGTCACCTAACAGACTAACCAGCAGTTTGATCAGTTTTGTCATGGCGGAGCTCAGCTCAGGAATATGCATAATAAAACAATTATTGAATGTTAGCGATAATTATCAAGGCCTCAGTTTGTGTTATCCGCCTCAGCCTTCGGCTTCGGCAGATAACACAAACTTTGGCCTTGATAATTATCGCTAACATGCTCAACCTCATCCAATAATTGTTAATTATCATTCGATGTATTTTGTCCTTCCTTTCCATTGGCCGAGAGCCCACCACGTGATCTGGTCTGATCTGCTCGATCGAGCCTGATCTGCTCGCCACTGACAAATCACGATATTTTGCTCAACCTCGTCCAATAATTGTTAATAATTATAATGGAGAATAAATAGTGTCGTAAGTGATAACAAGAAAATTGCTGATATTTTAAACACTCACTTAACGCGGATGGCTGACGGTGTTTTGCACATCACTAAGGTTGATTAAGGGTAAAGCCCCATTTACACGAGCAATTTTTCCTTGACAAGTTTTCCTTGACAAGGAAAAATTGCTCGTGTAGATGGGGAATAGTGGACAAATTTTCCTTGTCAAGGAAAATCTGGCGCGCTAGATTTTCCTTGA
>NC_090892.1:60023872-60026372 GCF_036669925.1 Montipora capricornis | reverse complement strand
GAGTAATGAGCATTCTGGATACTTTCCATTGGGATGAAACAGTGAAGTTAAGCAGGCTATGTCTAATGACAGTGAAGAGGCCTTCTGCAGAGGCCATAACAATGAGATATAGGTCTCAGGGGCAATCAGACTCTGGGTGGGCTGGAGGCTGTGTTAGGGTTGATGGTATTGATACGTCTAAGGAGGTCTGTTTTGTGCGGACTTACACCAAGAAGAGTGGGAGTGATTCTGTAGATATGCTCTATGTCCCGAAAGTACGGCATTGGGTTTATTTGCGAGGCCAGGTTTGGTCCCACTGCCACATGATAGTCGTCCATGGCCTCAGCTTTGTTTTTATCGTCAAGTTTCATGTTACCCTGATCATCAGCAATGGGCCCAAATGAATGTTATTCAGTTTTCTTCTTGTGGGCAATCTTTGCTACAAGCTCCCAGAAGTCTTTGCTGCTTTCTGTGCTATTAAATTAGTAGTTAGCCTCTGCTTCTCTAAGAGGCTTGGTAACTTCATTTCTTAGCTTCTTGTATTCGACCCACAATTCTTTAGGCCTTATCTCCTTTGCTCGCTTGAGTATATTATGGCGTTTGTTCATGATTTTGTTCTGCGTATATGAGAATTCATCCATGGTAGGCTGTCTGAGCTGAGCGTGTTTTAACTCTCCTCTGGGAAATGATAGCTCCTTATGTCCTTGTATAGGGTTTCCGCTGCCCATGTGATGTCATCAGAGTTGCCGAATGCCCCTATTGCAGACCATGGGGCAGTAATAAATGCATGTTTTAGTTTTTCAATATCAACTTGCTTATAATTTTCGCAAAGACGTATTTCGGGGGTGTCCTCTTGCGTTGTAGATTTATGATGCCATAAATGAGGCAGTGGTCGGACTGGCCTTGCTCAAATGTCCCTAATGTTATCATAATAAATGTATTAATGGTGATAAGGAGATCAAGTAGGGTAGAAGTAGTTGCACTTGTTCTTGTGGGGTCTTTAATGACATTGTGAAGGTCAAAGCTGCCAAGGATTCTGAGCAATCTTTCCCCCTCATAACCCTTGGCAATCAGGTCTGAGTTCAGGTCACCAAGAATCACAACATTTTTACTGTTTCTCACAGAGTATGCAAGAAGACTGTAGAATTCATTGTTGAAGTTATAGTAATCAGGGGGTCGGGTATACACAGCCAAGTAATAGCTTGTGAGATTTTATATTTTCATCAATCTAGATTGCTTCAATGTCTGTTTTGAGATCATTTCTCTCGTATACGTGCAAGCTATCTGAGTATTATTAAAAACTGGATCATTGGATAATGCAATTCGAGAGTTTTGATTGGCTAAGCCATCATGGGTTATGAGCCATTATACCATGATCTACAAACACGGCAAGCATATGCGGGATTTTTTGGGCATTTCTATTTTTATTGTAGTCTAGTTTTTTTATATTTTGGGGGCGTTTTTAATAAAACAATTATTCCACTCGCGCTTGTTGGATATGAGATGATTGTAGCCAACTGGGCGATATGCGCCTCGTTGGCTATCTATCATCTCATATCCAACGCGCGCTCATGGAATAATTGTTAAATATATTACACAGCCACCGTCTTTTTGACCCTTGCTGTTCAACCCTGCTACTTTGTATCCAGTTATCATGACTTCCTCCTTGAGTGTTTCGTCGTCCAGATGTGTTTCTGTAATTGCAAGAATGTCAACTTTGCTTTCTGATAACATTAGTTTAATCTCGTTGATTTTCCTAATCAGTCTTCTAACGTTGAGATGAGCAATCTTTAAACCATGAACTTTGAGTTTGGTGTAAAGGCTGGGGATATTTCGATCCGTTGCTTGAATGTTGGGGAAGCAGGGAAGCAGCAGCAGGGAAGGAAAACATGAGAAACTGGAGCTAAGAAAGCACATTAAGAGTCAAGGGGCAGGAAAAGAACAAAAGAGAAGAACACGCAGAGGCTATATGCCACAAGAGCTCTTAAGAAGGCTCAACAGGCTAGCCAAAACGTATCAAACGGTCAGTTATATAAAGAATTCCATGTGTGATTATCCAGTTAAGAGATCGACTGGGTGGTCCAGCACGAAGAAAAAAGAGCTCCCTCCAAGTGGTAGGCCAGTAAAGCTCACCATACTGCGAGAAAAACGTGTCAACACAATGAGGAGGCTAACAGCACTCACTGAAAGTAAAGACAAATGGACGGATTTGGCTGAAATGCAAGAAAAAGACGGGACATGATGAAGAGACAACGGCCTGACATCAAATGAGGAACGACGCCGTGAGAAAGAGCCCATCGACAACAAGCAGACAGAAAAGCACGATAGAAATTTGAGGAGGGCTATAGACAAGAAGGTTCCAGGGAAGGGTGGTGGTGGGCAGGACATCACAAACCTAAGGACTAAGCAGAGTAGAACACCAGCAGGAGAAAACGGAGGTCCAGCTGCTTGGAGAAACGGCAAGGCGCCTAATTTACTGAACAAACAAAGAAGAGATTTTCAGCTGAACCACTATATATAG
>NC_090892.1:60016372-60018872 GCF_036669925.1 Montipora capricornis | reverse complement strand
TATAATAACATGTAAATCTATGAATAGGGTGAGGGCCCCATGCCTCATCAAAATATACAAACACATTAACATTGATTGTGTAGTCATCATAATCAACTATTCTGCTAATCTGATCAGCAACATAATTCAAATCACTGGGAATCCATGTAGGATCTAAACTGATAGCGTTAAGCGCACGACGATCAAAATGTTTTATGCAATTTCTTGTAAATCTGATTTATTTCATCCTTTCTCTATGATGGAAACTACATTCTGATTATCCGTAAACCAAGCAACGGTCTGAGAAGTTAATTCTTAGAGAAAGCTTCCAGTGAGAACAAGACTACCGACAGTTCTCTATAAGTGGTACTGCAGCGCCTCTCTGCGTCTGACCAACTCTGTCGAAACACCCTGCTTTTAAAAGGGATAAAACTGCCACACACTACGTCACAGTGATCCGACAGAATACATAATTCTAGAGGGTTTCTGTTTGGATGGCCACAATGGAATGCCATTCAATTTAGACACATTATTCTTCCAGAACTTCAAACTCGCTATAATAGCTTCCACGTTCAAATAAGCGTGATGATCATTCCAGGATCTGCTCGACTTAATAACAACGCACGAATATTTGGACAACAGTCTGGTGACATTGCCAAATACAATTTCCCAACAAAATAATCTTGCCCGCTATGGTCGCTATTCATTTCACGTGAAGAAAAGAATAATAAAAATTAGAACTACATAAGGTATTTAATGTCGGTTTCTAGACTTTCAATTTTTTTTGTCCGTTGCAGAAATAGATGAATTTATCATGTTAAAAACTGAGCCCAGCGAAGTTATGATGTGGCTGGGATTCCATGTGCATTTATCTTCATTAGGAAGGAGACCGACTTTCAGTAAATCTGAATGGACTTGGAAACTAGCTATTTTAGGTAGGTGAAACGTTGCACCCGCCCCCAAACGGTCGTCTAGAAAAACAACAATAGCCGTGGCTTCACTACGCCAATTCTTGACCAAAGGCTTAAATAATTTAGTTAACAAAAAAGGGACAGTTGAGAGACCGAATGGGAGCACTAGAAATGAATAATGCTTGGTTGATGCGTCGGAAAAGGTCCAAGAAAATAATAAATATTTGGTATGCTCGGAGAAAACATCAACATGGTGATCTACGGACTTAAATCAAAAGTAAACAAATAATCGCCCGGCTAGATAACCTCTTTGGCAACAGCGATGTCTTCACATTTGAATATGTTAACGAAGAGATGCAAATTACTATGTCTAATGTCTAAAATAAGCCTTTTCTTACTACTCTTTTGAATAGATACCGATAATGCATTTACAATCTCTGGGGGCACTGATAATTCCGCTATACAATTCAATTCCAACAAAATCTGAATAGCTTCTTTTACAAAGGGTGCTTCCGCTAAAGCTGACCTATTATTGTTCAAAACTTTTGGAGTTGGAATGTAAATGAAAGGTAATCTATGACCAAATTCAGTAACTTCGATTGTAAACTGAGGGCCGTCAATTACGCTCAAGTCAAGCAAAGCCCTTTCAAGTGACCTTTAACGGAACTACATATAGTGTCAATCGACTTAAAATAGTACATGATGTTCTTCCAATTTTTTGATCACACACATTCAGATACGAGGCTGACTCATCAAGACGTTCGGTATCCGAAGGATAGCAAAATGAGATAAAGCATAGACAAACATGCAAGCTGCTCAACGTGATAATCAAAAAATAAAGGAAAGAATACACCTTTAAAGATATCTTGAACCAGGCGTTGCCTTCCTGCAGCTTCTTCTATGGCTTGCTGAGTTTTCTGAACATCGTTTGATTCAAGGCTATGCTTCGCATCTTCCAGAGATTCCACCAACTTAGTGGCGGCTTCATACTGATCCTCGTTGCTCTTCTTTCAAGACCAATCTAGTCTCAGCGGTACGAATTCGATAATTTCTGTATGTTTGTCCCGTGGAGTCTCAGTGAGCAGGACGCTTCAAAGTGTTGAGACTTCAACTCGGACATCTGAGTTAGAACATGCCGAATGTTCTGCTTAATAATTTCGTGAATTCTTGATTCTTTCATACCCAGAAATAGAGGAAAAACCCGAACGGGATGTTTGAAGAGCGGACCGAAACCAGCAAAGTAGGCGAAGAAAGCTGAACCTAGACTGATTCAAATCCCTAACGGATCACCAGACAACCGGACCCAGTCCTCTGGTCCGTGCTATCAAAATATCCATTTCTGCCAATTTCGCAGGCTGAAACTGTCAGAAATAGCATTTTTCCAAAACACGAAAAGCATCGACTGTCAAGAGCTTTGCTGACGTAGCGTGGCTGTGTAGCCGCGTCGAGCCACAGAAAGAGCGCGAAAATTAAGCCTCGATCAGGTGTGTGTGAGTGCCTGACCTGGCTTGGGCCTGCGATCCAATCAACAACCAGTCCCTGGTCAGCGGTCAACTTCAAAAAAACAGCTGACCTCGATAAGGTCTAACTTGAGCTCGCTATATAGTCAC
>NC_090892.1:59998872-60008872 GCF_036669925.1 Montipora capricornis | reverse complement strand
CGACTCAACATCGACGTCGCCTGTCTCCAGGAAACCTGGCTGGCCGACAGTGGGTCACTTATGAAAAGAGACTACGCCTTCTTCTGGAAAGGCCTGACCCAGGACGAGCCGAGGCACTACTGCATAGGTTTTGTCGTGAGGAACTTACTGATTGCCACCACAGAAACCCCCTCTGGAGGGTCATCGAGAATTCTTGCCCTTCGCATGAAAACGTCGGCGGGCTTTGTGAACATCATATCCGCCTACGCACCGACTCTGACCTCCACCTCAGAAGCCAAGGATCAATTACACGAGGCTCTGCAGGATACACTATCCGAAATTCCAAGTTCCTAGGGCATATATTTGCTAGGCGATTTCAACGCTCGCGTTGGGACCGACTGGCAAGCATGGCCTACCTGCCTCGGCCACTTCGGTGTCGGCAGGATGAATGACAACGGGCAGAGGTTGCTCGAACTCCGCTGTCACTACGGCCTCTGCATCACCAACAGCTACTTTAAGTGTAAGAAGCTGCACAAAGTGTCTTGGTGACACCATTGGTCCCGCCACTGGCATCAGCTAGACCTCGCCATCACTAGGAGAGCGGACCTCAGCAGTGCCCTCCACACAAGAAGCTATCACAGCGGTGACTGTGACACAGACCACTCGCTCGTTGCAAGCAAGGTCAGGCTGAAGATCCACCACTGTACGACCAAGGGTCGCACCCGCATCAACACCTGTGGCACTTCCGACCCCGTTAAGGCTGAGAGCTTCGCTGTTAGGCTCAAGGAGAAACTTGCTGCGCAACCAACAACCAGCAACCCGGATGCCAAATGGTCTCCCCTCCGTGATGCCATCTACGACTCAGCCATGGCTGCATTCGGCAAGAAAGAACGCAAGAATGCTGACTGGTTCGAGGCTTGCTGGGAAGAATTCAGCCAGTCACGGAGGCCAAGAGGAAAGCGATGCTGGCTCACAAACAGAACCCTTCCCCAAGCACATGCAACGCCCTTCAAGCAGCTAGGAGCAAGGCCCAGCAGACCGCGCGCCACTGTGCCAACGAGTACTGGCAGAACCTATGCGCCAAAATCCAGCTAGCATCGGACTGTGGCCACGCAAAACTGCCACCGGCCCTACGAGCATCAAAATAGCCCCCCTCAAATCAAAGACTGGCGATGTCATCACTGATCAGAGCATTCAGCTGCAGCGTTGGGTGGAGCACTATCTCGAGCTCTACTCTACTCATGGGAAGCAAAACATCCTGCAACCGCTTCATGAGCTCCTCTGCCTGTGCTGGGAGAGATGAGAGATGAGAGACATGAGAGATGCCAACATAGTCACCCTGTACAAGAACAAGGGTGACCGTAGTGATTGCAACAACTATCGCGGCAACTCTCTTCTGAGCATCGTTGGGCAAAGTCTTCGCTCGGGTCAACTTGACCCGCCTGCAGAGCCTTGCTTCGCAATTCAACCCCGAGTCACAGTGTGGCTTCACAGCCGGGAGGTTCACAGTGGACATGATCTTCTCCCTCCGTCAGCTGCAGGAGAAGTGTCGAGAGCAGCAGCAGCCATTGTTCCTCGTCTTCGTGGACCTCACCAAAGCTTTTGACTTGGTGAGCAGAAATGGGCTCTTCAAGATCCTCCAGAAGATTAGCTGCCCTCCAAAGCTCCTGGCGATCATCACCTCCTTTCACCAGGAAATGTAGAGTACGGGCCGCTTCGATGGGGCCATCTCCAATGTCTTCCCAGACAGCAGTGGGGTAAAGCAGGGCTGTGTCCTTGCTCCAACCCTGTTCGGAATTTTCTCTTTGATGCTGCTCCAGTATGTCTTTGTAGACTGTACAGAAAGTCTCTCCGCCCGGACGAGGTCAGACGGCAAACTCTTCAACATCGCCAGACTCCGCGCCAAAACCAAAGTTTACGTGGTGCTCATACGGGAGCTGCTGTTTGCAGACGAGGCTGCCTTAACATCTCACAGCGAGGAGGGCCTCCAACATCTCGTAGACAAGCTGTCCCACGCCTGCAAGGAGTTTGGGCTAACGATCAGCCTTAGGAAGACCAACATCCTGGCGCAAGGTGCTGACTGCCCCCCCCCCCCCCCCCGTCCCCCCCTTCCCCAATCATCACCATCGACAACACGGATTTGGAAGTTGTGAACACCTTCACCTACTTGGGCTCCACCGTGTCAAGCTCAACTTCGCTTGATGCTGAGATCAGCCGCAGGATCGCTAAAGCAGCTGCTGTCATGGCCAAACTTAACAAGCAAGTGTGGGGCAATGACCTGTTGAGCGAAAGGACCAAGATGTGCGTCTACCAAGCTTGTGTCCTGTCGACTCTCCTTTATGGAAGTGGGTCGTGGAAGACCTATGCCAGACAAGAGCGGAGACGGAGAGTTAGCGGACGGAGACGGAGACGGAGCGCGGAGAGTTAAGGTGGCTTACTACAGTTTTCCGAAGAAAAAGATCAAGGTTTTGGAATCTGTGAAATTAAAGCAACAGGAGGTATCTTCTGAAGTGTTAGTCACTGCAATTGATGAAAAATGTATTAAATTTAATTTTGTATTAATTTAATTACCGAACAAATAAATGAAAAATCAGGGGAAAATGCTAAACATAATGACCGAGCTCCTGGAGGGGGGACTGGAAACTAGACACTTCAAAGGCTTTTTTCTCGAAAACCAGCCTTACAACCCCACCTCAAAATTTCAGGATTTCCGAAAGCGAGAAAAAATAATTATGTAGAAAAATAAATAGTTAAATCCGCCAGACAGGTTTTTCAGAAATGACAAAAACGTCGATTTTCGTCTATTTTAATAATAACTGAAAAACTGTCTGATAGAACTTTTTGAAAAAATGTTGACGGTTTTGTCTACATGTTGTTTACTAACTCGCAAAATTTTAACCCTGGTTGTACGGCTAGGTTTTGAGAAAGTCTAGTTTCCAGTCCCCCCTCCAGGAAGTCCGTCACTATATTAAGCGTTTTCCCCTGATTTGTATTTATTTGTTAGGTAAAATTACATTTTACATCAATTGCAGTGACCAACACTTCACAAGAGACATCACTTTGCTTTGATTTCACAGATTTCAAAATTTTGATATTATTTCTTCGGATAACTGTAGTTAGCCACCTTAACGGATTCCAACTTCGCTGCCTTTGGCGCCTACTGCACATCAGGTGGCAGGACAGAGTCACGAACACCGAGGTCCTGGAGCGCGCTGGCTCATTGAGCATGCCATCACTGCCCATTCAGCGACGCCTTCGATGGCTCGACCATGTACATCGCATGGAGCCTGACCCCCTCCCAAGAGAAATCCTTTATGGAGAACTGCGGGAGGGCGTCCGTCGCGTGGGTCGACCGCTGCTGCGCTACAACGACGTCATTAATGGACACCAGTGCATGGGAGGATATCGCCAAACACCGAGATACGTGGCGGCAAAGTGTCAAAGCGGGGGTTTCAAAGGCGGAAGCGAACACTAGAGTCCTGGTTACGTGCAAGGGAAAGGCGAGGAAAGAACCTCTTCGAGACGAGGATGCCACTAAAATAGTACGCACGATTCTCTTGTAATGACCGGGCATTATGAAAATGTTTCTCGGCTCGACGACTCTTTTGAGTCGAGACTAAAACCTACGAGCGCGTGGCCGAAAGCAACAAAAAATATGAAAGTACAACTACATTTTCAATAACTGAAAGAAAAACTAGCATACAGATACTTCTTTAGTATGAGCGACGAAGAGAGCCACAGCGAGAGCAAGTTTTAATATCCAAAGGACCAGGAACAGGCCAAAAGTGAGCAAAAAAAGGTATATAATAAATAACTTATTAATCTCGTCTTTTCGGTCATTACAGGGAAATCCCAGACCTCGGCCAGGATGCGAGGTAAATACATCAAGGCCTCTGTCTGAGATTCCCTGTAATGGCCTCACTCTCGGTTAATAAGTGGTATTTAATGCGTGTGTAATCGACAAGGGCAACTGTCGTGAACTAAAAACGCTGGAATCCTGGCACACTGCCAAAACGGTGGACGCGGACAATAACTCAAAACCGTCCCGGAGTCGTAAGCGCAGTCATAAGCACATGTGACTTAGTGAAAACTACCGTCCGATTCCGCTTACGGTTCCGTCGCTTAAGATGCAGTGAAAAATAGATTGTCGAAGACGGAAGCAGAAGCGGAAGAACAAGCCTATCACAATGCAGAGAAGTGGGCACGTCCAAGGTGAAAATCTTGGCGCCAAAACAGTAGCTTTGGCTTCTTCTTCTCCTTATTTTGCAAGACTTACTGGTTTAGTTGTGTATACGGGACTGATTTGAGAGGACTTTTTCTGGATCCTCGACGCCGCAAAAGTGTCGGAGCGGACAAAAAAAACCCTTAAATCAGTCCCGTACTGATGATATAGACCTTATTCATAAATGGCGGTCACATTTATAATTCTTTTGTCCACGTGGAAATTAGCCTACCAAGCCTCATTTTATAGCAAGAATTCTTTTCAATTCACTCTATGGTATGGAGGCTTGGTAGGCTAATTTGCACTTCGACAAAAGAATTATAAAGTGACCGTCATTTATGAATAAAGTCTATACGATTGGTTTCTTTCATCACATATTCCTGATTTAAGGCCAGCTTGTTTGGCCACCTCCTGCCAAGTATTCTTTTTTATGTTCTTTTTCTTATTATTTTTCTTTTTACAAATTTTGCAAGACTTGTCGCATAACACGGGAAAGAGTCTTACAGTCTCCACAACCTTCTCGTCCATGACCGCAATGTTTGTTTATCGCGGCAGTTAGTAAGCGAAGAGCTTGGGCTCGTATATTGTGATTGGCTTGTTCTTTTGCTTTTGTTTCCGACTCCGACAATCTTGTTTTCACTGAATCGTAAGCAAGCGACGGAGTCGTAGGCGGAATCGGAAGAAAATGGAACGGTTCTGATTCTTCCGACTCCGATTTTTGGTTTTCACTAGATCGTAAGCACGCTTACGACTCCTACTCTAACTCCATCGCTAGCGAAAACCATCTTTTGGCCGCCTTCGAACGCGCCCTTTAAATAAAAGAGTGATCTAGTCCCTGACCCCTTCAACGAAGTGTTTTCGGACCAACTCCCTTTTAATTTACCGATCTCCTCTATCATGTATAGGCCTGGCTAAACGCTCGCAAAACTCCAACGCAACATCTTGCAACATTGTTTCCTGATGTTGCAACATGAGTTGAACCCGCACGTATGCAACATTTTCAATAGTTTCAACGCGACATGCCGATGTTTATGTGCCCCAGCCCCAGGCGCACAACAAAGTGGACCTAGCGCGCATGCCTTAGTGCAAAATTAGGGCCGTTTATACGAGAGTAAATAAGCCACGGCTAATCCTGGCCTGGGAGTTTATACTTGTATAAATAGTTCCTTTCGCGTATTGTGTACGCCGCGGCCAAAGTAAGCCGCGGCTTATTTCCTCTGGTATAAACGGCCCTAATGTTGCGTGAACGTGGCCAAACGAGTACAACATCATGCAACACACAAAATGTTGCACGAAAAATTTGACCATTTTCAAAATTGATCCAGCATCATCCAACATGTTGCAACATATCGCAACATTGATCCAGCACCATCCAAAATGTTGCAACATATCGCAAACTGTCGCAACAGGGTGGCCAAACGCATGCAACACGTTGTGCCTAACAATGTTGCAAGATGTTGCGTTGAAATGTTGCGAGCGTTTGGCCAGGCCTTAATACATGCTAAGTTGAGCGCCTACGCAGATAATTATCAATTTTATTATTCAAACGCTGATCCGTTTGATTAAGAGACATACAACTCGTAAAGTTGACATCGCAAATAAGTGGTATCATGACAATGATGCTAAACGAGACAAGTCTTCAGGCCCTGATCCTTGGAGAGACTGATTACTGGTTTTGTTAAACTTGCACGTGCTCATTATTGCATGCACTGTGGTGTGGTCTCTGTTTTTAATGATTTTTCACATGATTGTTTCATCGAAACAGTAAAAATGTTTTGCATAAGAATAAAGTTTAATTCCCACAGTGTTCGTAAACGGAAAGAAAGGCACGAAGGTAAAAAGATTCTTTTTTCCGGTAGCATACTTCAATTCCACCCTTATACTGAATATAGAGTCAGTACAATCAATACAAACACGGATAACTAGAACTAAAACATTGACCCGCGTAAAGAAGTAAAAATGACTGCATTGTAATTTCACAGCCTGACGATCGGGCTCTATCTAAATCTGGTAGTTACAAATTGTTTAACTAATCCAGGCAAATTTCTGGTGCTGTTGAATTCCTTTAATTATATCATTGTCCACTAACTCAGTGAAGCGTTGCTGACTTGGAGCTACCAGAGAGAGAAAATTACATGCACAAGCTTATGCTTGAGCTTTGTAGCAAAGCCTATTCGCGGTCACTACTTGAATGCAATGTCATCCATTTGACCGCGAACCGTTATTTTTTCACTTGCCGCGTCGTTTGGTACACCTGAGGCAGGAATGTGATCTTCATATGACAGAAATATTGTTGGATATTAAACACAAAGGTTTGAAATCACAAAGCAGCAGCCACCAGGAATCAGAAGGTTTATGCATCGATAATATGTGCTAATAGAAATAACTTTTACCAAATGATTCGCGGAGTCGAAAAGAAAAAGAAAAAAAGAAAGAGGAAATTCACCACTCACCTCTTTTAAACTTCTGCACACTGAGTGGAATATTACGCTTTTTAGTGAGCCTTTCCGCGGGGCAGCTAGCAAATGAGCCCACTTAAGATTGAAAGGGTGCGGCGGAATCTATTTTATTGTCCACGTTGAGGTGAGTTATGTAGCAGCTCTTGTAACGTATAATGTGATTGGCTGGCTACCCTAGCCAAAAATAACTTAGACTTAAAAACAATAGAAGCTGCTTACAATACCAAATAGACCTTTTCGGCTTGTACATTTGTTTTCCCAATACAGATCATGTGATAAAACTCAGGAGGCTTGGTCCTTTGTTTTGTTCATTAAAAAGAGTGCATGCAGGCACATTCATGCTTGCATGCCCTCATTTTAATGAACAAAACAAAAGACCAAACCTCCTGAGTATTATCACATGATCTGTATTGCGGAAACAAAATGTACAAGCCGAAAAGGTCTATTATAGCAGCTTACGAGAGCTGCTACACTACTGGTTGAGACTGCCAGGGAGACAGGCCAGAACGGAAGCAGGCCGTGGGTATGTGGGATGTTATTCACAAGGACAAATTCGGCTTCGCCCAGGCCTAATTTAGATACTAAATTAGATACTAAATTAGGCTTGGGCCGAGCCGAATTTGTCCTTGTGAATAAGATCTCACATACCCACAGCTTGCTCCCGTTCTGGCCTTGTAGCTCTGTCGGTAGAGCAACGGTGATCAAATCCGAAGGTCGTGGGTTCAAATCCCACACTGGTCAGAGTTTTTCTCTGTCCTCGTGTGGGCCAAATTCCAATACTAGGGTTGATCTTTGATGGAATAATTGGGTATAAAAAACTTCACAGTAGTGTTAGGCCTCACTCGAACTTGAAATCATTACTATCAATATGCTACTGAAGGAAAACAACTAACGATTATCTAATAAAAAGAGGAAAAAAGCTCTGTTTGGGACCCTAGTCACTCGGGCCCGTAGGGGCACGAGTTATAATTTTTTTTTTCCTGTGCAGCAAAATGCACAATAGAAAAACGTGGCGGTGTTTGATTGAGCAATGCACAATAGAAAGCACGTGGGGGTGTTTTTATTGGGTAATGCACAATAGAAGCCACGTGGCGCTGTTTACATTGGTTATTGAAAGCAAACCACGTAATCCAAGATCATGAAGAGTACTGTGATGCGTTGTTTCGGATTACTGAAGATGGATGTTGCGTTGGCTTAATCGATTTCTTCTTGGGGAGCTCAAAACACACACAAAGAAAGGCATAGGCTTTTTCGCGGTAGACCCACACTAAAAGATAGCAAGCGTCAGCTTTGAAACAAGTCGTTTCGCGAACTGAATGAAACAAGAATATACTCGAATGTAACTGAAATGGACGCAACTATTGAAAGTGATACAAGTCAAAATACAAATTCTTTAATGAGCAGCGGGTACCTCATTGAAAACTACTTTGAAGATGACAGCGACAAAGAAAATATTCCACAAACAAGTGGACGCCATATTGGAATCTTCTGAAGACAAAGTAAAAGCATTGGCACAGCGAACAAATGGCCTCACGGTTGTACCATTTTCACCGCGAACAAACAGCCTCCCGCTCAGTGTACCATTGACTACGGAGATAATTTTTTTGTCTATTGCGTTTTTTTGTTTGTTATTGTTAAACAGTTTGTTCCTTGTAGTGGTCTAGCTTCTATCCTTTGTTCAACAAGCCATATTAGGGATCATGTTCACTGCCATCTTGTGTATATAGTTCTGTTCTAGTTTTACAAGATTTGATGTCATCAGTGGAGATTGTGATCAGCTCTTTAGAAAATAAATGTGATGTAGTTTGAAAGGCTGTACGGTTATTTGATTCTCAATGGTAATAAATACTTGATTCCAAAGGAAAACTGCAGGTCTCGATAAGCGCAAGTGTGTTTACTTTAGTTGTGATTTGCGTGTGCATTGACATAAACGTGCCCGAGAACCGAGCAGAATTACAGAGAAAATGCTGAGACGACTATTTTATAACAGCAGAAAAAGGAGGAAACTTGCTGGAACGTATTTGGTTAACAATATACCGAGGTCATCCACATTTCATCGTATTACTAGCCAAGGAGATCACTTGCTCGTAAACACAACTATAGGAGCTACCTCAGGTGTGCGTTTAAATGTAAGCACGTGGTATGTAACACTTTTCCAAAAGCGCGGATGCAAAATGCAAAATGATGTTTGAAACATCGAAGCATGTTTCTTAAACTTAAAAGTGTGTTTGTATTTTTAAAAATATTAGCAACACTTGTGCTATCCAGACCATTTGGAAAATAAAAGTTGAATTTAATACAGAAATCAGGAATACCCGGTACGATTTGTAAAAGAATGTTGTTGTTTTGTTTTCTCAGAAACGGAACGTATCTATTTTGAATTCAGGGTGAACTATTTACACAGTAAGATAGAGTGACCAATCAAAACAGAGTTAGTAATTGGAAATCTAAACATCTTCGAGATACAACTGAAAACAAACTTGTGAACACGTAAACCTGAAATATTGCAAATCATAATGCTGACAAACCCAAAAACGAAGGAAATGGATCATGCATAGGACGTTTTGGATATCCGAATGATTTTGGGTTAGATTAGTGTTAATTAGTAATGCAAACAAGTCTTAGTAATAAATTGGATTAACGAGGCACCAGTGATTGTAAAGCTAGTAATTGGCATGGTTCGTATGTAACACATGTAATCATGAGAAGATTCACGGAAAACGGAATTTGAAATGTTATGCAGGGGTAAGTATTTGAAGGTATTTGTAGACCTTATGCTTCGATGTATTGTGCACATAAACGAGTATCTGTTCTCCTCTTTAAATGAGATTTTACTGCCCTATCAGTAAAATACGGTTAATGGAACGTGACCGTACTAAAAGGGCTATTCATGTCGGGATAGTTATATTCGCGTTCTTTGCAGTCGGCCATTCAAGGTCATACAATCAACGGTTTTCTTGTAAATAAAACGAGGACATAAAGACTTTATTCCTAGATCTCAGATTATAACGTACACCTGCATCGGCCAAATCTGTTAAAGCCTCATTCATTAGTGCTAAAGAGCACGGTGTAATGCTTACCTGCTACATGGTAGAACCTGCGCAACTGGCTATTTTAATAGACAGGGTCTAGCTATAAAAGCCTCAGTTAGTCGTCCAAGGTTCACTTGGCAGTTTGTCTTCTGTAGTAAATCAACTAGCTGTTTGCAATTTGTCAAAGTTCTCCCCCTCCCTCCCTCTCTCCCTTTGGAGATGGATTGGATATATCGCTTTGCCGTCATTAAAATTGGATCGCTCCTGCGTGGTGTGGTTAAGTCTGCGCAGCGACTTCCCCCAAGCTT
>NC_090892.1:59968872-59978872 GCF_036669925.1 Montipora capricornis | reverse complement strand
GATTCGTTCAGTGATACTAAATGCTCTCCTTTTAGCTACAGTAGATTAGGATCTTCATAGGTATGCTTATCGTCATGAAAACGATGCTTTGTTGTCTTGCCTCCCTCGTCATCTTGTGAAGTCTTGATAGCAAGGATTTTGTCATTGTATTTGCGTTTGTGCAAAACTGCTGTACCACGCGCAGGACGGAGGCTGCGGCGGCGGCGGCTGCTCCAGGCATCACTTCAAAACGGAGGACAAAGAATTGTGTTAGTTGAAACCTCGAACTGAATTATCAAGTTGGCAAAACTAACTAATCTTCAGGTAAGCACACGGAGAATTTTATAAAACCATAACAACTTTGAATATGAATTTCGCATATTCATTATTACTATATGTTAATAATAATAATAATAATAATAATAATAATAATAATAATAATAATAATAATAATTTAACAATTTATATAGCGCAAATTTACATGTGCTTACATACTGTGAGAATAAAATAAAATAAGTTACAAACTATAAAAATACTTCTTAAAAAGATAAGTTTTAAGTCGAGATTTAAAACTGTTAAGTGATGTTGCTTGACGAAGCTCCACTGGTAGCTCATTCCAGAGCTTCGGAGCTGCTGCTGAGAATGATCTTGCTCCCAATGTTGTAAGCATCTTTCCCTTGGGATGGTCCAATAACAGCTTACCAGTAGACCTAAGATTATATAATGAACTCGATCTCATACTAATAATATCGCCAAGATAAGTTGGCGCTAGGCCATAAATACATTTGAAAGTCAAAAGTAAAATCCTATAGTCAATACGCAAAGAAAGCGGCAGGCAATGCAGCTCATAAAGCGCCGGTGTAATGTGAGAAAACTTTCTAATGCCAAGAATAAGTCTTGCTGCTGCATTTTGTACACGCTGTAATTTAGCAATCTGCGCCTTTGGTAGGCCAAACAATAAACCATTACAATAGTCAAGGCGGCTGGTTATAAAAGCATGAACCAAAGTAATTAAAGAATCTCTCGACAGGTATTTCTTAATACGTCTCAAGCTATGTAAATGATAAAATGCCGCATTACAGGCCTTGTTTATATGATCAGTCATTCTTAAGTTGCTGTCAAACCACGATCCAAGGTTTCTAACACATGGGCTTGGACTGATACTATTAGTGCTCACAGTTATGGAACACGAATCTAATTTATTAAGCTGTTGTTGTGTACCGACTAACAAAAACTGCGTTTTATCATCATTGATCATCAACTGATCTTGAATCATCCATTTCCCCACCGCTTGAATGCACTTTTCCATAGCTTGTATAGCATCAGCTTGAGCAGCGTTGCCGAGTGGTTTAAAACTAAGATAGAGCTGCGTATCATCAGCGAAACAGTGAACATCAGGGAGTTATATAATGTTCCACGATCTTAAACAGCTTGGACGCATATATTACGAATAGCAAAGGTCCTAAACATGAACCTTGGGGTACCACGCAGTTCAAGTCAAAAAGACGAGAAAGCGTGCCTCACCTTTCAACAAGAACAAGAACAAGAACAACAGCGACACTTTATTGTCCTCATAAACAGGTAAATAAATGTTCACAAATACATAACTTTCAAATTTGGGGTATACAGTACATGATCAGTGTACATTACCTTTCATTGATGAATGACAAAACCAGGAAGACAACAAGGAAGATTACCAGCGTCTGTTTCATGATAATAAGCTATTTAGAAATGTAAATAACCAGATAGGATGCGTTAGCGCAAAATTGGGTTTCAAAGTGTAAAGAGTTTAATAAAGAAAATTAAACTTGCTACGAGATATGCAAATTGTGTCTTTTGATTGGCCGTTTTTATACTAAGACACATAATGCGTCCAGACGACTTTGGGCAATTTATTTTATCATATGGCTAAAATGACGGCTACAATAGTAGTTCCGTGAGTGAGTGGATTTTGAGGTTAGGCTCTCTCAACCTCTCCAAATGTTCCCAATAGCGTGCGACACTAAGAGCCTCTGTCAGCAAAGTCCACCGCGCGGCTGAACTGGCACCTGAACTGACGCGGCTGAACTGGAAGAAGGGGCGAAGGCGAAGCCACTGGCGCCTTAAAACCAGTTGCCCAGGGTAGATGGGGCTCTTAGCATGTGAAGACTATCCATCTAGGGGAGGGTAAACCCTGATTTCAAACTTCCGCTGCCTTGCAGCTATACCTGATCTCAGGAAGTCTTCAGGAGTAAACCTCGAGGATGAATTCGTAGTGGTGCCCCTAGGGTGGATGGCAAGTGCTCAGCACTTCCTTCCGGCAGCTTCTGCCAAGGAACTAGCCCCAAGTTGTATTGGTTCTTCCCTTCCCTTGGACCCAGCCAGAGGGGGACACTGTCGTATGGGCAGCCCAGCGTCTCCTTATCTTCCCGTCCAGGCCGCAAACTGGAGAGGGCACTCCAGCGGTGTCGCAAGACTCCTGCACAACACGGGACGATGCAGTTTACCGGTTCTAAGCTCCGAAGAGCGCCAGGGGTCTCGTCCGACGGGGGGAGGGGGGGGGGGGGGAAGCGCTTGCAGGTTCATTGGATGGCAACCTTTGACAGCTCCCTTTCACAACTTAAACAAGTATACTATAACCTGATCTATCCTTATATATCTTATGCGATAACCTCCTGGGGTAGTGCATTTACTACCCAAATAAAAAAAATCCAAACAAAACAAAATCATGTTATTCGTCTTATGTTCTTTGCCACCTTGTATGGACCAGATACAGACAGTACGTTACCATTACTTAACTTACTGAATTTATTTACTGTTAAGAATATCTATAAACTATAGCTTCTTAACCTCACTCATCAATGGCATTTAAAACAAATTACCAAATATATTCAGCCAGCCTTTTCGCTATGCAAGTAAAATCCATACATAAAATACGAGATATGCTTCAAAAAGTAACTTCTACAAACCACGTTTCAGGACTAACATAGGAAAGCAAACAACATCGGCTATGGCAACTGAAATGTGGCAACAGCTCCCTACCCATGTTAAAACTTATAACTTTCCTAAATAATTGAAAGAATACTTGTTGGCCGAACAATTAACATGATAAAATTATTTTAATCATGTGGCCATGCACTATTATGACTGCTTTTTTTATTTTTTATTTTTATTTTCTTGCCATCTGTGTTGTGTATGTTCAACGATGTCGTGTATGTCTAGTTATTGTGATGTCCTGTTCATTTGAAACTACCTCCAAAGAGCTACAACAAGTTGCAAAATTGCTGAGATACTTTCATTAAAAGACACCTTTTCTAGCTTCCAATGCCCGCCGTATCTAGAATTTAAACCTTTCCCACTTCCTCTCCCCTCTCCCCCTTTCAATAATGACTGCTTAAGTTCCTAACATTTTTCTGTCTTGCTAGCAACACTGATAAGGGGGGGGGGGGGGGGGGGAAGAGGGGGGCTGCAGTGTGAGAGATAATAGGGAAATTAATTACGCCCCAAGAAGGTGAAGTGTCTCCACTATTTTTGCAACTTGTTGTAGCTGCTAGCTCGAAAACCTTACGGTTATCTAGCTGCTAGGCATTTCTTTCTGTGTAATAATGTTTAGTTTAAATTGTAATTGAATATTCTATGTGTTAAGTTGCTAATTATTTAATACGTTTTACAAACCATGTCATGGAAATGTGAAATAAAGTGTTCTGTTGTTTTTTTGTTTGTACCGCCCGCCTCAAACTGGGCAACCCCCAGCCAGTCAGGTGCCGCCCCGTCATTGCTTGCCTGCTCTACTAGGTGCATAGAGCTTAGGGGACCCTCCCGACAAGAGAGCAAGTACTTGCACCAAGCAGTCAAAAGCGAAAAACTACGAAGAGTCCAGCTCTTCGAATCTCAAGCTGAAACATTCGCACCTTGTGCCCTGGTCTCTCCGCTGACCCAATGGACGACTCCCGCAAGACCGCCATCATCAACATGGAGCTGGCACGACTCAACATCGACGTCGCCTGTCTCCAGGAAACCTGCTTGGCCGACAGTGGGTCACTTATGGAAAGAGACTCCGCCTTCTTCTGGAAAGGCCTGACCCGGGACGAGCCGAGGCACTACGGCATAGGTTTTATCGTGAGGAACTCACTGATTGCCACCACAGAAACCCTCTCTGGAGTGTCATCGAGAATTCTTGCCCTTCGCATGAAAACGTCGGCGGACTTTGTGAACATCATATCCGCCTACGCACCGACTCTGACCTCTACCTCAGAAGCCAAGGATCAATTACACGAGACTCTGCAGGATACACTATCCGAAATTCCAAGTTCCTAGGGCATAAATTTGCTAGGCGATCTCAACGTTCGCGTTGGGACCGACTTGCAAGCATGGCCTAACTGCGTCGGCCACTTCGGTGTCGGCAGGATGAATGAGAACGGGCAGAGGTTGCTCGAACTCCGCTGTCACTACGGCCTCTGCATCACCAACAGCTACTTTAAGTGTAAGGAGCTGCACAAAGCGTCTTGGAGACTCCCTTGGTCCCGCCACTGGCACCAGCTAGACCTCGCCATCACTAAGAGAGCGGACCTCAGCAGTACCCTCCACACAAGAAGCTATCACAGCGGTGACTGTGACACAGACCACTCACTCGTTGCAAGCAAGGTAAGGCTGAAGATCCACCACGGAACGACCAAGGGTTGCACCGCATCAACACCTGTGGCACTTCCGACCCCGTTACGGCTCAGAGCTTCGCTGTTAGGCTCAAGGAGAAACTTGCTGCGCAACCATCAACCAGCAACCCGGATGTTAAATGGTCTCTCCTCCGTGATTCTTTCTACGACTCAGCCATGGCTGCATTCGGCAAGAAAGAACGCAAGAATGCTGACTGGTTCGAGGCTTGCTGGGAAGAATTCAGCCAGTCAAGGAGGCCAAGAGGAAAGCGATGCTGGCTCATAAACAGAACCCTTCCCCAAGCACATGCAACGCCCTTTAAGCAGCTAGGAGCAAGGCCCAGCAGACCGCGCACCACTGTGCCAACGAGTACTGGCAGAACCTATGCGCCAAAATCCAGCTAGCATCAGACTGTGGCCACGCAAAACTGCCACCGGCCCTACGAGCATCAAAATAGCCCCGCATCACTGATCAGAGCATTCAGCTGCAGCGTTGCGTGGAGCATTATCTCGAGCTCTACTCTACTCATGGGAAGCAAAACATCCTGCAACCGCTTCATGACCTCCTCTGCCTGTGCTGGGAGAGATGAGAGATAAGAGACATGAGAGATGCCAACATAGTCATCCTGTACAAGAGCAAGGGTGACCGTAGTGATTGGAACAACTATCGCGGCAACTCTCTTCTGAGCATCTTTGGGCAAAGTCTTCGCTCGGGTCACCTTGACCCGCCTGCAGAGCCTTGCTTTGCAATTCAACCCCGAGTCACAGTGTGGCTTCACAGCCGGGAGGTCCACAGTGGACATGATCTTCTCCCTCCGTCAGCTGCAGGAGAAGTGTCGAGAGCAGCAGCAGCCATTGTTCCTCGCCTTCGTGGACCTCACCAAAGCTTTTGACTTGGTGAGCAGAAACGGGCTCTTCAAGATCTTCCAGAAGATTGGCTTCCCTCCAAAGCTCCTGGCAATCATCACCTCCTTTCACCAGGAAATGTAGAGTACGGGCTGCTTCGATGGGGCCACCTCCAATGTCTTCCCAGTCAGCAGTGGAGTAAAGCAGGGCTGTGTCCTTGCTCCAACCCTGTTCGGAATTTTCTCTTCGATGCTGCTTCAGTATGCCTTTGTAGACTGTACAGAAAGTGTCTCCGTCCGGACGAGGTCAGACGGCAAACTCTTCAACATCGCCAGACTCCGCGCCAAAACCAAAGTTTACGTGGTACTCATACGGGAGCTGCTGTTTGCAGGCGACGCTGCTTTAACATCTCACAGCGAGGAGGCCTCCAACATCTCGTAGACAAGATGTCTCCCCCCCTTCCTTCCCCAATCATCACCATCGACAACACGGAGCTGGAACTTGTGAACACCTTCACCTACTTGGGCTCCACCGTGTCAAGCTCAACTTCGCTTGATGCTGAGATCAGCCGCAGGATCGCCTAAGCAGCTGCTGTCATGGCCAAACTCAAGAAGCAAGTGTGGGGCAATGACCAAGTTGTGCGTCTACCAAGCTTGTGTCCTGTCGACTCTCCTTTATGGAAGTGGGTCGTGGAAGACCTATGCCAGACAAGAGTGGAGACGGAGAGTTAGCGGACGGAGACGGAGACGGAGCAGCGGAGAGTTAAGGTGGCTTACTACAGTTTACCGAAGAAAAAGATCAAGGTTTTGGAATCTGTGAAATTAAAGCAACAGGAAGTATCTTCTGAAGTGTTAGTCACTGCAATTGATGAAAAATGTATTAAATTTAATTTTGTATTAATTTAATTACCGAACAAATAAATGCAAATCAGGGGAAAATGCTAAACATAATGACCGAGCTCCTGGAGGGGGGACTGTAAACTAGACACTTCAAAGGCTTTTTTCTCGAAAAACAGCTTTACAACCCCACCTCAAAATTTTAGGATTTCCGAAAGCGAGAAAAAATAATTATGTAGAGAAATAAACAGTTAAATCTGCCAGACAGGTTTTTCACAAATGACAAAAACTTCGATTTTCGTCTATTTTAATAATAACTGAAAAAATGTCTGATAGAACTTTTTGAAAAAAATGTTGACGGTTTTGTCTAAAGGTTGTTTACTAACTCGCAAAATTTTAACCCTGGTTGTACGGCTAGGTTTTGAGAAAGTCTAGTTTCCAGTCCTCCCTCCAGTAAGTCCGTCACTATATTAAGCGTTTTCCCTTGATTTGTATTTATTTGTTAGGTAAAATTACATTTTACATCAATTGCAGTGACCAACACTTCACAAGAGACATCACTTTGCTTTAATTTCACAGATTTCAAAATAATGATTTTTTTTCTTCGGATAACTGTAGTAAGCCACCTCAACGGATTCCAACTTCGCTGCCTTTGGCACCTACTGCACATCAGGTGGCAGGACAGAGTCACGAACACCGAGGTCCTGGACGGCACTGGCTCATTGAGCATGCCATCACTGCTTATTCAGCGACGCCTTCGATGGCTCGACCATGCACTTCGCATGGAGCCTGACCGCCTGCCAAGAGAAATCCTTTATGGAGAACTGCGGAAGGGCGTCCGTCGCGTGGGTCGACCGCTGCTGCGCTACAACGACGTCATTAATGGACACCAGTAAATGGGAGGATATCGCCAAACACCGAGATACGTGGCGGCAAAGTGTCAAAGCGGGGGTTTCAAAGGCGGAAGCGAGTCCTGGCTACGTGCAAGGGAAAGGCGAGAAAAGAACGCGCAGCCTCTGCGCGCGATTCCACAAGGCACGTCTGCGCCACCTGCAACAGAGACTGCCACTCCAGGATCGGGCTACACAGTCATACAAGATCCTGCCAAATACCCAGCGCTAACCAGCGCCTCTTCGAGACGAGAATGCCACAAAAATAGTCGCACGATTTTCTTGTAATAACCGGGCATTATGAAAATGTTTCACGGCTCGACGACTCTTTTGATTTGAGACTAAAACCTACGAGCGCATGGGCAAAAACAGCAAAAAATATGGACAAAGTACAACTACATTTTCAATAACTGAAAGAAAAACTAGCATACAGATACTTCTTTAGTATGAGCGACGAAGAGAGCCACAGCGAGAATAAGTTTTAATATCCAAAGGACCAGAAACAGGCCAAAAGTGAGCAAAAAAAGGCATATAATAAATAACTTATTAATTTCGTGTTTTCGGTCATTATAGGGAAATCCCAGACCTCGGCCAGGATGTATTGACCGGCGATAGCGAGGTAAATACATCAAGGCCTCTGTCTGAGATTTCCCTGTAATGACCTCACTCTCGGTTAATAAGTGGTATTTAATGCGCGTGTAATCCACAAGGGCATCTATCGTGAACTAAAAACGCTGGAATCCTGGCACACTGCCAAAACGGTGGACGCGGACAATAACTCAAAACCGTGCTGAAGTCATAAGCGCAGTCATAAGCACATGTGACTTAGTGAAAACTACCGTCCGATTCCGCTTACGGTTCCGTCGCTTAAGATCCAGTGAAAATTAGATTGTCGAAAACGGAAGCAGAAGCGGAAGAACAAGCCAATCACAATGCAGAGAAGTGGGCACGTCCAAGGTGGAAATTTTGGCGCCAAAACAGTAGAAATAAAAACTTGGTGAACGTAGAGTAGACTTTCCTTCTTTGGCTTTATCTTCTCCTTATTTTGCAAGACTTACTGGTTTAGTTGTGTATACGGGACTGATTTGAGTGAGGATTTTTTCTGGATCCTCGTCGCTGCGAAAGTGTCGGAGAGGACAAAAGAAAAACTTACATCAGTCCCGTACTGATGATATACGACTGGTTTCTTTCATCACATATTTCTGATTTAAGGCCAGCTTGTTTGGCCACCTCCTGCCAAGTATTCTTTTTTATGTTCTTTTTCTTATTATTTTTCTTTTTACAAATTTTGCAAGACTTGTCGTATAACACGGGAAAGAGTCTTACAGTCTCCACAACCTTCTCGTCCATGCCCGCAATGTTTGTTTATCGCGGCAGTTAGTAAGCGAAGAGCTTAGGCTCGTATATTGTGATTGGCTTGTTCTTTTGCTTCTGTTACCGACTCCGACAATCTTGTTTTTACTGAATCGTAAGCAAGCAACGGAGTCGTAAGCGGAATCGGAAGAAAATGGAAGGGTTCTGATTCTTCCGACTCCGATTTTTGGTTTTCACTAGATCGTAAGCACGCTTACGACTCCTACTCCAACTCCATCGCTAGCGAAAACCATCTTTTGGTCGCCTTCGAACGCGCCCTGCAAATAAAAGAGTGATCTAGTCCCTGACATGGCCCGAGGCACGGCCAAAAGCCATTGCACACAGAAACAAACTAAAGAAAAGGTTCAGGCGCAAGGCGAAAAATGAATATTTTATAAGAAAGTCAATGAAGCCTGACAATGAACGAAAATTCTGGGTCACATATCGCCCATTTCGGCACTCGAGAACGAAGCAGTTAAACGATATTATTATAATGGAAAATAAATAGTGTCATAAGTGTAACAAGAAAATTGCTGAGATTTTTAAAACTCACTTCACGCGGATAGCTGACGGTGTTTTGCACATCAGTGAGGTTGATTAAGGGTAAAACTTTACTAAACATCCAAGCATGCTTGGGGGTGGATCATGTCAAGAGGTTTTGATGATATCGACAACCCTCTATTTTAAGCGAACCTTAAAGCCTATGGGGTAGATAAAGAAAGACGTACTCTGCTTAAGGATTATTTAAAATAGAGGTTACAAAAAGTCAAGGTTGGAGAAACCTTCTCCTCCTGGGATGACGTCAAGAGAAGAGTGCTTCAACGAAGTGTTTTCGGACCAACTCCCTTTTAATGTATTTATAAACGATCTCCTCTATCATGTATAGGCCTGCCCAAACGCTGGCAAAACTCCAACGCAACATCTTGCAACATTGTTTCCTGATGTTGCAACATGTTTTGAACCCGCACGCACGCAACATTTTCAATATTTTGAAAGCGACATGTCGATGTTTATGTCCCCCAGCCCCAGGCGCACAACAAAGTCGACTTAGCGCGCATGCCCTAGTGCCAAGGTAGGGCCGTTTATACGAGAGAAAATAAGCCGCGACTAATCTTGGCCTGGTTGTTTATACTTGTGTAAATAGTTCCTTTCGCGTATTATGTACGCCGCGGCCAAAGTAAGCCGCGGCTTTTTTCCTCTAGTTTAAACGGACCTGATGTTGCGTGAACGTGGCCAAACGAGTACAATATCATGCAACATACAAAATGTTGCACGAAAAATTTTATCATTTACAAAATTGATGCAGCATCATCCAACATGTTGCAACATATGTTGCGACAGGGTTTTCGCAGGCCCAGTGTTTACAACCAACTGAGCAAGGTCCTGCTGGGGCTGGCAAACGCACGACGACGCAAAAGCAGGGATCGTTACTAACGACAGATCAGTGTGATTTAGTAGAAGGTAA
>NC_090892.1:59958872-59961372 GCF_036669925.1 Montipora capricornis | reverse complement strand
GCAATATGATTGGTTTATTTCCCAAAATGACGCGAACAGCGTTGTCAAGACTCTTAATTAGTCAATCAGATAGCGAGATTACTGGTATTTGTTGTCCTTTTTTAATTTCTTGCTATTTCGTAACACTGTTTTAAAAAGTACATTATAAAAAGGGCATTTCGTTTGGTGTCTCGAAAACGAGAAACCTAACACCCCGAAAACTCGAAAAAAGGAACTCAAAACCTTCAACCCTAGGCCTTAAGTTGGTTTTCAGACCTAGAGTGTAACAGGGCCATGTACATCCGACGGGAAATGAAGATGTCCGGCCACATGTGGAGAGTGGTTACTCAGCTACATATGGCGGATCGCCCAGCTTTCACTTTGAAACAAGTTGTAGGGAATGAAGGACTTGAACTTCGCTTGAGGTAACTCTAAAAACCAACTTTAGGCTTAGGGTTAGCCAAATTGAGGGTTTTGGGTTACTTTTTCGAGTTTTCGGGGTCTTCGGGTCTTCTTTTCTTTTTCATTGACAAAAACTGTATTGCTTGTCTGCAAATTGCTCATCAGTTTGCATTCGATTAAACTCATCATTGTCATAGTTCAAAATGAAATTTGGGTTAAAATCATTTTAACCCAGTTTGATTCTTCATTTCCTTAACTCTGTCATGAATAATTAAAATTGCCACTATAAAAGAAATAAGAAAGTAATAACCAGGAGACAATAATCATCATCCTCTAATAAGCACACAGTATATTCTTCCTAGAAAAACATATCCGGGCAGGTGTGGTTGTATTTTATCACTGCCTAAAAACACACCTAGTTTTTACTCAGATTAACATGATTTCCTTATAGAAATGTAGTAAATTGCAGACAAAAACAAACAGATAACTCCAATTCAAAATTAGTGCTACCAAAAGATATTCTCGATTTGATGCAGTACACGTGGGCAAAACGCCTTAATGAATATTAGTAACTTTAACCAATATTTCAGACATCATCATTAATAACCAAGCTGTTACATCAGGATAGGGCTGTTTAAAGTCAACAGTAGCACACTCCCACGATACATCTGGATGCCACTGTCAACCTCATTAGTTACCAAGCTTTTACAATAGGACAAGAAAGTTAAAAGTTAATAGTTGCACACTCCGACGATACATCTGGATGCCACTATCAACCTCATTAGTAACCAAGCTTTTGTTAAAAGTCAATAGTTGCACACTCCAACGATACGTCTGGATACCACTATCAACCTCATTAGTAACCAAGCTTTTACAATAGGACAAGAATGTTAAAAGTCAATAGTTGCACACTCCGACGATACATCTGGATGCCACTATCAACCTCATTAGTAACCAAGTTCTTACAATAAGACAAGAATGTTAAAAGTCAATAGTTGCACACTGCGACGATACATCTGGATGCCACTATCAACCTCATTAGTAACCAAGTTCTTACAATAAGACAAGAATGTTAAAAGTCAATAGTTGCACACTCCGACGACACATCTGGATGCCACTATCAACCTCATTAGTAACCAAGTTGTTACAATAAGACAAGAATGTTAAAAGTCAATAGTTGCACACTCCGACGATACATCTGGATGCCACTATCAACCTCATTAGTAACCAAGTTCTTACAATAAGACAAGAATGTTAAAAGTCAATAGTTGCACACTCCGACGATACATCTGGATGCCATTATCAACCCCATTAGTAACCAAGTTTTTACAATAGGACAAGAATGTTAAAAGTCAATAGTTGCACACTCCGATGACACATCTGGATGCCACTATCAACCTCATTAGTGACCAAGCTTTTACAATCGGACAAGAATGTTAAAAGTCAACAGTTGCACACTCCAACGATACATCTGGATGACACTGTCAACCTCATTAGTATAACCAAGCTTTGACAATAGGAAAGGATTTTTTTAAAAGCAACAGTTGCACACTACGATGGTCTATATGGATCCTACTCCTAA
Source organism: Montipora capricornis (assembly GCF_036669925.1). Lineage (NCBI taxonomy): Eukaryota > Metazoa > Cnidaria > Anthozoa > Scleractinia > Acroporidae > Montipora > Montipora capricornis. The sequence continues at coordinate 59,959,409 of NC_090892.1, read as the reverse complement.
CATCACCAGTTCTAGCTGAAAACTGATCAGTTAAGTTATGCAGAAGAGATAGAGAATATTCCCCAATTTCATCAAGATTGGCCAGAATGCCACGTTTTGTGTGACCTTAATGCAATAATAATAATATTGATACCTTTGTAGTAAAATATTGACAGACTACATTCTACCTGTATTTACTTCCTACTAGATATACTAAAGCCTCAAATGATGGAAATTTGACAGACGTTATATTATTGTCGAAAGAAAGTCACAAGCCTTAGGCTCAAGCTACACGTAATGTGTTCCAAAATGTCATTGATAATGAATTAAGGACGTTCGCGCTAATTGTTTGTGCGCAACGTTACTGCGCAGGTAACGCGACTGTAATATGTCACGCATTACTTCGAGTATTAGTGAAGTTGAGGTTAAAACCTTTGCAGAAACCGTGGACGATAAGTCTTGTACAGCGTTGGATCAGAGAAGATCGTGATCAGTCAAAATTGATTTAAAATATTTATGAAAGTCAAGTAGACTACTGCACGACTGATATTCGCGAGG
>NC_090892.1:59951372-59956372 GCF_036669925.1 Montipora capricornis | reverse complement strand
ATCCAAGACGCGTCTTATTTTCTCCCGTATAAATGGCCCTAATGTTCGCAAGACTTGAAAAGAACGTTTACAAGGCTCCTAATGTGAAATAAGCTTCTGGATCATGAAAATCTATCGCGAACAAACATTTTAAGCGAAAAATAAACATCAGACACTTCTTTTCGAATTTTCCTTTCATTTTGCCCCAGTTTTACGTGACCACAAATGGCTCGATTGCAACTTACCTTACTTGAACAGTTGTCCGGCGGGGTTAGTAAGACGCAGCCAGTATCATTGTCCATTTGATGTGAGATGACAATGGCATTTTCAAACGGCAATTCGGTGGAGTCAGCCAGCCAGCACCGATAACTTGATCTCTGCAAAGGCTAAGGTCAAGGCTGTTTAAAAATTCTCTTAGCCGTTCAAATAGCTCATCTTGATACAGTGGTGAATCCGGTGTATGACGAAGGAATACAACGATTAATCCAAACGACGAAGTGACGATTTTATCTGCTGTAGAAGCTTTTCCTTCAAACGGATCTCCATCTACCGAGCAAATTCCTCTGGAAAGCGCACCAGCAGCTCAGACGGTCTCCATAACCTATGTTGCTTAACACATACCACTCTTTTCCTTGGATCTAAGAACTACGGGCCCTGTACCCGAGAAAATCGGGAATAACCTTCCGCGATGTCTTAGCCCGCGCAAGAAAATCACAATGATCAACGTGGCCGTGCCGTGCTCATGTGATTGAAACGAACAAAATGGCTTATTCTCAAATGACAGAAACGCATGTTATTCGTCAAGGCTAAATTAGATAACTGACATGTTAATCCTATTACCCCTCTTTGTTGACAGAAGAGTCATTACTGAGTAAACCACAACTTAATTAGATTCAGAAATCGGGTACTTCCAGTTCAGACCCACTTGCGTCTCGTCATGTTGAGCACTCTGGCATGGCTTAGATGTACCACATGTGTGGGACATTTGGGGTGGCTTTATAAGCTTAACCTCCATCCCAGACATCAGCACTGCACTGATGAGGCCCAGAAGGCCGAAACAGTACTGTCTGCAGTTAGATATAGCTCTTTGGCATTACAAAGCTTTTGCTTTCATGTCCAAATTGAGCACTCTACTGGGATGAGTCATTGCCGCTAGCAATTGCGCATGCTCACTAGCTCGCTAGTTTGAGCACTCTGGCATGGCTTAGATGTACCACATGTGTGGGACATTTGGGGTGGCTTTATAAGCTTAACCTCCATCCCAGACATCAGCACTGCACTGATGAGGCCCAGAAGGCCGAAACAGTACTGTCTGCAGTTAGATATAGCTCTTTGGCATTACAAAGCTTTTGCTTTCATGTCCAAATTGAGCACTCTACTGGGATGAGTCATTGCCGCTAGCAATTGCGCATGCTCACTAGCTCGCTAGTTTGAGCACTCTGGCATGGCTTAGATGTACCACATGTGTGGGACATTTGGGGTGGCTTTATAAGCTTAACCTCCATCCCAGACATCAGCACTGCACTGATGAGGCCCAGAAGGCCGAAACAGTACTGTCTGCAGTTAGATATAGCTCTTTGGCATTACAAAGCTTTTGCTTTCATGTCCAAATTGAGCACTCTACTGGGATGAGTCATTGCCGCTAGCAATTGCGCATGCTCACTAGCTCGCTAGTTTGAGCACTCTGGCATGGCTTAGATGTACCACATGTGTGGGACATTTGGGGTGGCTTTATAAGCTTAACCTCCATCCCAGACATCAGCACTGCACTGATGAGGCCCAGAAGGCCGAAACAGTACTGTCTGCAGTCAGTTATATATATATATATATATTTAAGAATAAATGTTTGAAAGAAAATTTGCCCTGAGCGGGATTTGAACCCACGTCCCCCCATTACTAGTCGGGTGTGATCACCACTACACCACCAGGACAACCATGCTGGCAACACAGCCATCGAAGAGGTGATTTATGTGGTTAAGGCGTGGGCCTCCCGGGAAATTTTCTTTCAAGGTGACAAGGTAGGGGAGCCTATAACTTCACTTGAAACCCAACTAAGGATCAAGTTAATGATGCACGACCGTAGTCAACTTAGCGGATGACAAGGAAGGATCCTAGAAGGATACAGGCTAATTTTAATTTTAGAGAAAGTGTAGGAGAGAAACCCTGACAATGCACACCCCAAATAATCATATTTTTAGGATAAAAGGTATTAGACCACTAGGGTATTGCATAATAGTGTAGAGAAAATGATGCAACAAATTCCCAAGTCAAAGCCTTTGAAAAGAGGCTCTTTCTAGCTCACAATGCCATTTTCGGGACAGGATCCGAACAAAAGGCCTTTGAATGGTTCATAACAAAATCCTAGTCATCAGCACCTGAACTCAAGCATTGTGTGCTATACTCTCAGCCCCTAACAAAATCCTTGATTGAGCCTTTGAACAATATGGCGGACGTCTTCTTTTTATGTCCTGCAATATTGTTAATTCTTTGTTGAGTTTTTGTGTGTCTTAATACAGTTTATTCGTTTTAATGTCAAGAACAATGCCAAACCTTACTGCGGAAAAACTTGAGAAGATCTTAGATGAAAAATTGCGCCCACTTTCTAAACAACTTCAGGAAGCATTAGCGACGGTGAAATCGTTGAATACGAAATGTGAGAAGATGGAAGAGGCTCTTACGGCGCTTCAAGAGAAAAATAAGGCACTTCAGCAAGAATATGTGAGCCTAAAAGCTCAAGTATTAAGTTCTGCAAATGATTTAAAGTTAGCTCAGAAGTGTCTTAATGACTTGGAGCAGTATACTAGAAGAGACTGCATTGAAATTCGTGGCATTCCTCTCCCTGAGGAACCCCAGGAGGAAGAAACTAATAACATTGTACTTCAGCTAAGTGAGAAGATGGGTATTCCAATGGAAAGGAAAGATATATCCATTAGTCATCGAATTCCAAGTAGTAGGGCATCAGTGGACCCTGCCATAATAGTAAAGTTTGCAAGACGAGAGATGAGGGAAAACTTGTATCGTTCAAGGAAAAGGCTGAAATCTATCACCACGGCAGACCTTGGCTTCCCTGTTGATAAGAAGATCTTTATCAATGAAAGCTTAACGTCAAAGAATAAGGAACTTTTCAAAGATTGCTTAAAATTTAAAAAAGACAACAGTTACAAGTTCCTGTGGACTAATGCTGGAAAAATTTTCTTGAGGAAGAATGCTGACTCTCCTGTGATACCTATCAACTCCTCTGCTGATATTCCATCATCATCATCTTAAAAGATAAGTTCTATTGATACTTGTAAGTTTTGTGATAGGTGTCCCGGAGGAGTCCCTTATCTTGATAGCTCCAGTTGTCCATCCAGCTATGCCTCATTACCTCGACTCGATATAACTTCTTCTATTTCCAACATTGGTCATCTTACTAATTTAGATATTGATCTTCATATGCCCTCTGACTTGAATTTTAATTATTTCACTACACATGACTTTCATGCTAATGAAGATATTGTAAAGTGTCTAACTAATAATTCACTCTCCTTTCTTAATTGTAATATTAGGAGCTTGCAGGCTAATTTTGATAATCTGGTTAATATGCTATCCGAATTACATTTCCCCATATCTGTATTAAGTGTAACTGAGACTAAGCTAAAGAATGATCAAGAGGCTCTCCTAAATATTGCGATATCTGGTTACAACTTTTTGTCCCAACCAAGCTGCACCTATGCCGGGGGAGTAGGCTTCTATGTGAAGGATAATATTGCATATACTCATCGTCCTGATCTCTCTGCCCAAAAGCAAAATGATTATGAATCCCTATGGATTGAAATTCATAACGGTAAGGGACGTACCAAAATACTACTTAGCCTATACTATGCTCTAGTTGAACCTTTCTTAAATTACTGCATAGTTGCTTGGGGCGGTACTTATCGGACAGCTTTACAACCTTTATTTATTATTTCAGAAGAAAGCCCTAAGAATAATTACTTTTACTAGTTTTAATGAACATTCAAGTCCTTTATTTAAAGATTTAAGAGTTGTTAAGCTGTTTGATATTATTGCCCTTCAACTGGCAGTATTTATGTATAAGGTTCATAATAAACTCCTACCTCCTGTATTTGACCATTACTTTAATCCTGTTAGGAATGTACATAGTTATAATACCAGATTATCTAGCAAAATGACTTATGCAATTCCAAAGGCCAGAACCAATTATGGAATCTTTAATATACGTTTTCAGGGTGCTAAAGTCTGGAATGATATAAGTGATGACCTAAAGCTTCTTCCTCTCAAACATTTTAAGAAAAACCTAAAGCTAACTTTTTTTGAAAACCATTAAAAATTCTCATTATCCTAACATCATAATTCTTCTGGCTTTCCGTTGTTTTTGACATTTTGTCTTTCTCAGTTTTTTATGTGTTTTTTGCTTTGGCGCGTGTGTGCGTATATGTGTGCATCTGACCTAATTTATGTTAGCTTAATTACCAGAGTGTGGCTGTCCTATTTCATTAGCCCCTATGGTTATTTGGGGCAGCCTGTACTCCTTTCTATTTTTGTAATATCTTGTAGCTTATTGCTTTACTGTTGGTACAAATAAAGTTGTTGTTGTCGTTTTGTTGTCGTTTAAATATATAACATATAAAAAATAAAAAGGACAACACTTGTGAGTGATGAAAATAAGGTGTTAATTGTATCTTATTCTATTCCTAGAGTGGAATTCTGATCTTTTATTCAAACCATAAGGTTGAAGGATGCAAAGTTGTGCACTCCAGAAAGCTTCTCTTGTAAGCAGACGATGGTCGAGGCTATTTTGATCGCTAAAATTACCAATTTGTTCAATGATGACGAAAACGAAATCCGACAAAACATGAGTTTCTTTGTTAAAGTGTATCGCCACTTCACAAGTGTTCTTCTTTGTGCTCATGGCCGATTTGTGGTTTCGAAATCTGACTTTAAACTCGTTAGTGGTTGATCCTACATACTGAACATTACATTTGTTACAAGTGATCAAGTAAACAACATTTTTAGATTTA
>NC_090892.1:59926372-59936372 GCF_036669925.1 Montipora capricornis | reverse complement strand
TTGAGTTTGAGTGAGGCTCCAGCACTTGGTCAAGTAGCCTGACTTCTGGCTGTTATACACAATTGTGGTCTCATTCACACAGAAGCCCTTCAAGCTAATCCTGCCAAGCCGACCACATGCTGGAAAGGTCAGACCACAACACCGGGAACACTGTCCCCTACTCTTTTCGAATAGTGTGTGGGATCTTTAACGTCCCACAGAGTTAATGAACAAGGGTTGTGAGACGGGTCCTTATCCGAGAAGACTAGAGAGTCTAACCATTTGCAGATGTAATTGCAAAGGCAGCACTTTCTCCTCAGTTATTAAAGACCCTGAGTGTTGGTCCGGCCGGAGTTGAACTCACGACCTCCCGCGTGACAGCCCGGTGCTCAACCAACTGAGCCACCGGTGCACGGCAATTAAACCATTTAAGTAGAATTTTCGTAGTTTTCGTGAATAGGAGATGTCTATTTATATGCCATGTATATAGGAATTGGAGAAAGGTAAGCGAAATTAGCGGTATTTGTTTATTTCTGGTGACCCATTTGAATCACGAGCTGACGCAAGCAGCTTACAAATTGCGTGTTTGGCTTACGCTCGCGCGCTCAGCTGAAAACCCTTTCGAGCCTCCTTAAGTAATTTGTTTATTCTATTCCGGCGATCGATTCTATCGGTAAATCTCAGCATTAAAGTATCACATAATGCGAGTTGATGTCACGGTTTGACTGCTGTCCATTTTTGCCCGGCGTCATTCCCGCAACGTCGTGCTCAGCGGAACGTTCGTTCAGCGGACTCCAGCGGTTAAAGACTTACCTTCGTAACACCATGGGGCAGCATAGACTAAATAGCCTCGCGCTATTATCTGTATTGAGGGCGCCTATGGAAATCAAGACATTATCAACAGTAGATTGACATTTTCGGAAAACGCCATGGAAGGAAGAACTTTTTCTTTTAATACGTTTTAGATTACATTGAGCCTGTTGATAGAATTGAGTATGCAAGCTCTCAATTAAACTGGCATGTAAACCCAAAAATAATAATAATTCGTCACTTAGGGGCTGTTTACGTGGAGGTAGGAAGATCCTAGCACTAGGAAGATCCTAGAAGGCGGAATAACTTTTCGTTTGGTTTACATGCAGAAATTTCTGTCTAGGTGGAATTAGAGAATAAAAGCAATTGCAAGATGGCGGGCGAAAACAACAAACATGAAATTTGGGTTCTTCTACTCTCCTTACTAGCTTTAATAACTTCCTTTTCATTTTCCTCCTAGCAATCTCTCAACTCATTCGAATGTATTTGACTCGCAGCGTTTTCGACATTGCTGTCGATCGATTGCTCGTTACTTTCCACTGTGTCTCTCGTTTGGGTGGTGTATCTTTGAAACAAAACTGGTCCTGAATATTGTCGGCGGTCATCAGAATCATTAGAACCGTCCTGTGGCAACGCCAGACGTACTTGCCGACCACCATGAACATGAACACCCGGCTGCTACCATGTTTGTTTTGTCCCTAGTACCAGGAACTTCCGAGCGAAGGCAGTTTACATGGTGCTAGGATCTTCCTAGCTGTGAGCTAGGGAGATCCTAGCACTAGGGCAAAGTACGACCTCTTGCATGTAAACTGAATACAGAAAATATATGGTTCTAGGATGATCCGCCTTATAGGATCTTCCTACCTCCATATAAACAGCCCCTTAATGTGACAGTGAAAAAGGTTTTACTGTTTATTTTGGCCAACTCGAATTTCTGAAGGATAAACTTCCGGTTAAAACAACAGCGGGTGTTTGTGACGTCAGCGGTGGAACACAAATATTGCGCAATTGAGAAAATTATGGTAGCTCGTGCTGATAGCCCCAGATCAGATTGAAACCTTAGAAGCGTTTATGGATTTTAAGCCTCGTCCTTACCGTTTAAAACAATCCATGGCAATGTGGAACCTGAAAATATAAACGAGAAAGAGACGGAGAGCGAAACGAATCGCTTAGGGAACACAGACTGGTAATTTTCTCTCTTTTTATTTCGTCCACATCCTTTGATAATTTTTTAGGGAGCTTAAGCATGTACGTTTTTAAGACGCAGACGGCGACCGGAAAAGAACGTTTCGTGTGCCAGGACAGTAGTGTCTCCCAGATTTATATCCTAATCATCTCTGATGGAGAAAAGATACTAAGCAATGTAAATATGGTTGTGTGAAGACGAGTTAGAAGGGAAAACAGCTCACTTCCGGTTGCCATCTGCGTGTCAAAAATACGCTTGCTTACGCTCCCTATTTATATTTTGGCGCGAATGACATCAATTGGTCTCTGTTGATGTACTAATTTTTTTTTTTTTGCCGTTTTCTTTATTTTAGGTACGAATGTGGAATGTGCCAGCCAATGCCCACAGTTCACGACAGCGTTTGTTGTAGAGAAATCGGGCAAATTTGGTAGAAGGCGGTAGACCTGAGGTGCAAATTCAGTAATCTATTTTATTCAATCTGAGCTGACACAATCAAGACCTTTCTTTATTGGCTTATTTATTTCTGAGAATACACAGGTTTGATTCGTTCAGTGATACTAAATGCTCTCTTTCTAGCTACAATAGATTAGCATCTTCATAGGTATGCGTATCGTCATGAAAACGATGCTTTGTTGTCTTGCCTCCCTCGTCATCTTGCGAAGTCTTGATAGCAAGGATTTTGTCGTTGTAGTTGCGTTTGTGCAAAACTGCTGTACCACGACGGCGGCGGCGGCGGCGCCACAAGGCATCACTTCAAAACGGAGGAGAAAGAATTGTGTTAGTTGAAACCTCGAACTGAATTATCAAGTTTGCAAAACTAACTAATTCTCAGGTAAGCACACGGAGAATTTTATAAACCATAACAGCTTTGAATATGAATTTCGCATGGTCATGATATGTTTAGCGTGCCTCACCTTTTCAACAAGAACAGAGACAAGAACAACAACGCCCTTTATTGTCCTCATAAACAGGTAAATAAATGTTAAGAAATACATAACTTTCAAATTTGGGGTACACAGTAAGTGATCAGTGTACATTACCTTTCATTGATGAATGACAAAACCAGGAAGACAACAAGGAAGATTACCAGCGTCTGTTTCATGATAATAACCTATTTAGAAATATAAATAACCAGAAAGGATGCGTTAGCGCAAAATTTGGTTTCGAAGTAGAAAGAGTTTAATAAAGAAAATTAAACTTGCTACGAGATATGCAAATTGTGTCTTTTCATTGGCCGTTTTTATACTAAGACGCATATTGCGTCCGGACGACTTTGGGCAATTTATTTTATTATATGGCTACAATGACGGCTACAATAGTAGTTCCGTGAGCCTGTTAGAGCCGGGGAGTGGGTTGTGAGGCTAGGGTCTCACAACCTCTCGAAATGTTCCCAATGGCGTGCGACTCTAAGAGCCTCTGTCAGCAGGTTCCAACTTCTGGCCTCCGCGCGGCTGAACTGGCACCACCAACAGAAGAAAGGGCGAGGGCGAAGCCACTGGCGCCTTAAAACCAGTTACCCAGGGTAGATGGGGCTCTTAGCATGTGAAGACTGCCCATCTAAGGGAAGGTAAACCCTGATTTCAAACTTCCGCTGCCTTGCGGCTATACCTGATCTCGGGAAGGCTTCAGGAGTAAACCTCGAGGACGAATCCGTAGTGGTGCCCCGAGGGTGGATGGCAAGTCGGCAGCTTCTGCAGAGGAACTAGCCCCAAGTTGTATTGGTTCTTCCTTTCCCTTGGACCCAGCCAGTTACACCGGGAGGGGGACACTGTCGTATGTTCGGCTCATCTTCCCGCCCAGGCTGCAAACTGGAGAGGGCACTCCAGCGGTGTCGCAAGACTCCGGCACAACACGGGACGAAAGCCCTCGCGGCTTTATTGGATGGCAAACTTTGACATTCCACCTCCCTTTCACAAATTAAACAACTATACTATAACCTGATCTATCCTTATATATATTATGCGATAACCTCCTGGGGTAGTGCATTTACTACCCAAATTTGAAAAATCCAAACAAAACAGATGCACCAGATACAGACAGAGTGCATTACCATTACTTAATTTACTGGGTTTACTTACTGTTAAGAATATCTATAAACTAAAACTTCTTAACTTCACTCATCAATAACATTTAAAAAAAAATACCAAATATAGTCAGCCAGCATTTTCGCCATGCAAGTAAAGTCCATATATATAATACGAGATATGTTTCAAAAAGTAACTTCTACAAACCACGTTTCTGGACTAACATAGGAAAGCAAACAACATCGGCTATGGCGACTGAAATGTGGCAACAGCTCCCCACCCATGTTAAAAACTTCTCAACTTATAACTTTCCTAAAAAATTGAAAGAATACTTGTTGGCCGAACAATTAACATAATAAAATTATTTTAATCATGCATGTGGCCATGCACTATTATGACTGCTTTTTGTTATTTTTTATTTTCTTGCCATCTATGTGTGTTTTGTATGTTGTACGATGTTGTGTATGTCTAGTTATTGTGATGTCCTGTACATTCGAAACTACCTTCAAAGAGCTAGCTGCTAGCTCGAAAACCTTACGGTTATCTACCTGCTAGGCATTTCCTTCTATGTAATAATATTTAGTTTAAATTGTAATTGAATATTCTATGTGTTAAGTTGCTAATTATTTAATAAGTTTTACAAACCATGTAATGGAAATGTGAAATAAAGTGTTTTGTTGTTTTTTTAGTTTGTACCGCCCGCCTCAAACTGGGCAGCCCCCAGCCAGACAGGTGCCGCCCCGTCATTGCTTGCCTGCTCTACTGGGTGCATAGAGCTTAGGGGAACCTTCCGACAAGAGAGCAAGTACTTGTACCAAGCAGTCAAAAGCAAAAAAAAACTACGAGGAATCCAGCTGTTCGAATCGACGTCGCCTGTTTCCAGGAAACTTGGCTGGCAGACAGTGGGTCACATAGGTTTTGTCGTAAAAAAACTCACTGATTGCCACCACAGAAACCCCCTCTGGAGGGTCATCGAGAATTCTTGCCCTTCGCATGAAAACGTCGGCGGGCTTTGTGAACATCATATCCGCCTACGCCCCGACTCTGACCTCCACCTCAGAAGCCAAGGATCAATTATACGAGGTTCCGCAGGAAACACTATCCGGAATCCCAAGTTCCTAGGGCATATATTTGCTAGGCGATTTCAACGCTCGCGTTGGGACCGACTGGCAAGCATGGCCTACCTGCCTCGGCCACTTCGGTGTCGGCAGGATGAATGAGAACGTTCAGAGGTTGCTCGAACTCTGCTGTCACTACGGCCTCTGCATCACCAACAGCTACTTTAAGTGTAAGGAGCTGCACAAAGTGTCTTGGAGACACCCTTGGTGCCGCCACTGGAACCAGCTAGATCTCACCATCACTAGGAGAGCGGGCGTCAGCAGTGCTCTCAACACAAGAAGCTATGACAGCGCTCAGTGTGACACAGACCATTCGCTCGTTGCAAGCAAGGTCAGGCTGGAGATCCACCACGGCACGACCAAGGGTCGCACCCGCATCAACACCTGTGGCACTTCCGACCCCGTTAAGGCTCAGAGCTTCGCTGTTAGGCTCAAGGAGGCACTTGCTGAGCAACCAACAACCAGCAACCCGGACGCCAAAAGGTCTCACCTCCGTGAAGCCATCTACGACTCAGGAATGGCTGCATTTGGCAAGAAAGAACGCATCAATGCTGACTGGTTCGAGGCTTGCTGGAAAGAATGCAGCCAGTCACGGAGGCCAAGAGGAAAGCGATGCTGGCTCACAAGCAGAACCCTTCCCCAAGCACACGCGACGCCCTTCAAGCAGCTAGGAGCAAGGCCCAGCAGACCGCCGCCACGGTGCCAACGACTACTGGCAGAACCTATGCGCCCTACGAGCGTCAAAACAGCCCCTGCTCAAATCAAAGACTCCACATAGCCATCGACGGTCTCGCCAGTGGCAAGGCACCGGGGAAGGACGTTATCCCGCCGGGAGTTTTGAAGCATGGGAAGCAAACCATCCTGCAACCGCTTCATGAGCTCCTCTGCCTGTGCTGGGAGAGATGAGAGATGACAGACATGAGAGATGCCAACATAGTCACCCTGTACAAGAACAAGGGTGACCGTAGTGATTGCAACAACTATCGCGGCATCTCTGTTCAGAGCATCGTTGGCCAAAGTCTTCGCTCGGGTCACCTTGACCCGCCTGCAGAGCCTTGCTTCGCAAGTCAACCCCGAGTTACAGTGTGGCTTGACAACCGGGAAGTTCACAGTGGACATGATCTTCTCCCTACGTCAGGTGCAGGAGAAGTGTCGAAAGCAGCAGCAGCTGTCCCACGCCTGCAAGGAGTTTGGGCTAACGATCAGCCTCAGGAAGACCAACATCCTAGCGCAAGGTGCTAAGTTCCCCCCTTCCCCCCCAATCATCACCATCGACAACACGGAGCTGGAGGTTGAGAACCAAACACCTTAACCTACTTAGGCTCCACCATGTCAAGCTCAACTTCGCTTGATGCTGAGATCAGCCGCAGGATCGCCAAAGAAGCTGCTGTCATGGCCAAACTCAACAGGCGAGTGTGGGGGCAATGACCTGTTGAGCGAAAGGACCAAGATGTGCGTCTACCAAGCTTGTGTCCTGTCGACTCTCCTTTATCGAAGTGAGTCGTGGACGACCTATGCCAGACAAGAGCGGCGACTTAAGGTGGCTTACTACAGTTTTCCGAAGAAAAAGATCAAGGTTTTGAAATCTGTGAAATTAAAGCAACAGGAAGTCTCTTCTGAAGTGTTAGTCACTGCAATTGGTGTAAAATGTAATTTTACCGAACAAATAAATGCAAATCAGGGGAAAATGCTAAATATAGTGACCAAGCTCCTGCAGGGGGGACTGGGAACTAGACACCTCAAAGGCTTTTTTCTCGAAAACCAGCCGTATAACCCCACCTAAAAATTTCAGGATTTCCGAAAGCGAGAAAAAATAATTATGTAGAGAAATAAATAGTTAAATCTGCCAGACAGGTTTTTCACAAATGACGAAAACGTCAATTTTCGTCTATTTTAATAATAACTGAAAAACTGTCTGATAGGACTTTTTGAAAAAATGTTGACGGGTTTCTCTACATGTTGTTTACTAATTTGCAAAATTTTAACCCTGGTTGTTCGGCTAGGTTTTGAGAAAAAGGCCTTTGTAATGTCTAGTTTTCAGTCCCCCCTCTAGGAAGTCCGTCACTATATTAAGCGTTTTCCCCTGATTTGTATTTATTTGTTACGTAAAATTACATTTTACATCAATTGCAGTGAACAACACTTCACAAGAGACATCATTTTGCTTTAATTTCACAGATTTCAGAATATTGATATTTTTTCTTCGGATAACTGTAGTAAGCCACCTCAACGGGTTTCAACTTCGCTGCCTTTGGCGCCTGCTGAACATCAGGTGGCAGGACAGAGTCGCCAACACCGAGGTCCTTGAGAGCGCTGGCTCATTGAGCATGCCATCACTGCTCATTCGGGGACGCCTTCGATGGCTCGACCATGCACATCGCATGGTGCCTGACCGCCTGCCAAGAGAAATCCTTTATGGAGAACTGCGGGAGGGCGTCCGTAGCGTGGGTCGACCGCAGCTGCGCTACAACGACGTCATTAATGGACATAAGTGGATGGGGGATATCGCCAAACACCGAGATACGTGGCGGCAAAGTGTCAAAGCCGGGGTTTCAAAGACGGAAGCGAACACTGGAGTCCTGGCTACATGCAAGGGAACGACGAGGAAAGAACGCACAGCCTCTGCGCTCGATTCCACAAGGCACGTCTGCGCCACCTGCAACAGAGACTGCCACTCCAGGATCGGGCTACACAGTCATACAAAATCCTGCCCAAATACCCAGCGCTAACCAGAGCCTCTTCGAGAGGAGGATGCCACTAAAATAGTACGCACGATTTTCTTGTAATGACCGGGCATTACGAAAATGTTTCTCGGCTCAACCACTCTTTTGAGTCCAGACTAAAACCTACGAGCGCGTGGGCGAAAACAACAAAAAATATGGACAGAGTACAACTAAGTTTTCAATAACTGAAAGAAAAACTAGCATACAGATACTTCTTTAATATTAGTGACGAAGAGAGCCATAGCGAGAGCAAGTTTTAATATCCAAAGGACGAGGAACTGGCCAAAACTGAGCAAAAAAAGGCATATAATAAATAACTTATTAATCTCGTCCTTTCGGTCATTACAGGGAAATCCCAGACCTCGACCAGGATGTATTGACCGACGATAGCGAGGTCAATACATCAAGCCCTCTGTCTGAGATTTCCCTGTAATGACCTCACTCTTGGTTAATAAGTGGGGTTTAATGCGTGTGTAATCAACAAGGGCATCTATCGTGAACTAAAAACGCTGGAATCCTGGCACGCTGCCAAAACGGTGGACGCGGACAATAACTCAAAACCGTGCTGAAGTCGTAAGCGCAGTCATAAGCACTTGTGACTTAGTGAAAACTACCGTCCGATTCCGCTTACGGTTCCGTCGCTTAAGATGCAGTGAAAATTGATTGTCGAAGACGGAAGAAGAAGCGGAAGAACAAGCCAATCACAATGCAAAGAAGTGGGCACGGTCAAGGTAGAAATTTTGGCGCAAAAACAGTAGAAATAAAAACTTGGTGAACGTAGAGTAGACTTTCCTTTGGCTTCTTCTTCTCCTTATTTTGAAAGACTTACTGGTTTAGTTGTGTATACGGGACTGATTTGAGTGAGGATTTTTTCTGGATCCTCGACGCCGCGAAAGTGTCGGAGCGGACACAAAAAAAAAAAAACCTTAAATCAGTCCCGTACTGATGATATACGACTGGTTTCTTTCATCACATATTCCTGATTTAAGGCCAGCTTGTTTGGCCACCTCCAGCCAAGCATTCTTTTTTATGTTCTTTTTCTTATTATTTTTCTTTTTACAAATTTTGCAAGACTTGTCGCATAACACGGGAAAGAGTCTTACAGTCTCCACAACCTTGTCGTCCGTGCCCGCAATGTTTGTTTATCGCAGCAGTTAGTAAGCGAAGAGCTTGGGCTTGCATATTGTGATTGGCTTGTTCTTTTGCTTCTCTTTCCGACTCCGACAATCTTGTTTTCACTGAATCGTAAGCGACGGAGTCGTAAACGGAATCGGAAGAAAATGGAACAGTTCTGATTGTTCCGACTGCGATTTTCGGTTTTCACTAGATCGTAAGGACGCTTACGACTTCTCCTCCAATTCCATCGCTAGCGAAAACCATCTTTTGGTCGCCTTCGAACGCGCCCTCCAAATAAAACAGTGATCTAGTCCCTGACATGGCCCGAAGCACGGCGAAAAGCCATTTCACACAAAAACAAACTAAAAAAAAGGTTCAGGCGTAAGGCGAAAAATGAATATTTTATAAGAAAGTCAATGAAGCCTGACAATGAACGCAAATTCTGGGTCCCATATCGGCCATTTCTGCACTTCAGAACGATGCAGTTAAACGATATTATTATAATGGAGAATAAATAGTGTCATAAGCGATAACAAGAAAATTGCTGAGATTTTTAAAACTCACTTTACGCGGATAGCTGACGGTGTTTTGCACATCAATGAGGTTGATTAAGGGTAAAACTTTACTAAACATCCAAGCATCCATGGGCGGATCATATCAAGAGATTTAATGATATCGACAACCGTCTATTTTAAGCGAAGCTCAAAGCCTATGGGGTAGATAATGAAAGGCGTACTCTACTTAAAGATTATTTAAAATAGAGGTTACAAAGAGTCAAGGTTGGAGAAACCTTCTCCTCCTGGGATGACGTTAAGATAAGAGTGTTTCAACGAAGTGTTTTCGGACCAACTCCCTTTTAATGTATTTATAAACGATCTTCTCTATCATGTATAGGCCTGGCCTAACGCTCGCAAAACTCCAACGCAACATCTTGCAATATTGTTTCCTGATGTTGCAACATGTGTTGAACCCGCACTCACGCAACATTTTTAAAATTTTCAACGCGACATGTCGATGTTTATGTGCTCCAGCCACAGGCGCACA
>NC_090892.1:59898872-59918872 GCF_036669925.1 Montipora capricornis | reverse complement strand
TCAAGCTAATCCTGCCAAGCCGACCACATGCTGGAAAGGTCAGACCACAACACCGGGAACACTGTCCCCTACTCTTTTCGAATAGTGTGTGGGATCTTTAACGTCCCACAGAGTTAATGAACAAGGGTCGTGAGACGGGTCCTTATCCGAGAAGACTAGAGAGTCTAACCATTTGCAGATGTAATTGCAAAGGCAGCATTTTCTCCTCAGTTATTAAAGACCCTGAGTGTTGGTCGGGCCGGAGTTGAACTCACGACCTCCCGCGTGACAGCCCGGTGCTCAACCAACTGAGCCACCGGTGCACGGTGCGCTATTAAACCGTTTAAGTAGAATTGTCCTAGTTTTCGTGAATAGGAGATGTCTATTTATATGCCATGTATATAGGAATTGGAGAAAGGTAAGCGAAATTAGCGGTATTTGTTTATTTCTGGTGACCCATTTGAATCACGAGCTCACGCAAGCAGCTTACGAATTGCGTGTTTGGCTTACGCTCGCGCGCTCAGCTGAAAACCCTTTCGAGCCTCCTTAAGTAATTTGTTTATTCTATTCCGGCGATCGATTCTATCGGTAAATCTCAGCATTAAAGTATCACATAATACGAGTTGATGTCACGGTTTGACATCAGTACTGCTGTCCATTTTTCCCCGGAGTCATTCCCGCAACGTCGTGCTCAGCGAAACGTTCGTTCAGCGGACTCCAGCGGTTGAAGACTTACCTTCGTAACACCATGGGGCAGCATAGACTCAATAGCCTCGCGCTATTATCTGTATTGAGCGCGCCTATGGAAATCAAGACATTATCAACAGTATGGACAAGATGATTGACATTTTCGGAAAACGCCATGGAAGGAAGAACTTTTTCTTTTAATACGTTTTAGATTATATTGAGCCTGTTGATAGAATTGAGTATGGAAGCTCTCAATTAAACTGTTTTTCCAATGATAGCAGTTTCATTAGATGCGAAAATGGTGAAAGTTTGCGATTGCATCCTGATTTCAAACCTCACGCTTTCGGGCATTGCGTAATTTTTTTTGGGCCAGAAAGTTACCGCCCCCACTATTTGATGATCGTTTCTTGGCCGATTTTCCTGTAGGAAATTTAACAAAATTGATGTCAGTTTTTCATGCGTCTGTCCTGTTATTGATCATGAATTTCGTCATAACATTGTCAAAGTAGCTGTGGATCCACGAGGCGATAGCCGAGTGGATCCGCAGATCTTAATTTTCAAGCAAACAAAAGAATACTAAGATCGTAGCCAGTTTTAAATAAGCTGTATCACACACCATATCATTGTTTATATTCTAACGTCTCTATAAACTCGTAGCAGGAGCCCATAGCCAAGAGCCTTCAGCTCCAAAACTATAGCTACAACTGTAGGTTTACGTAACCGCGTTTTCACAGATCAAACTATTTTAAGACGAGATCTTAAAGGGCATGTAAACCCAAAAATAATAATAATTCGTCACTTAGGGGCTGTTTACGTGGAGGCAGGAAGATCCTAGCACTAGGAAGATCCTAGAAGGCGGAATAACTTTTCGTTTGGTTTACATGCAGAAATTTCTGTCTAGGTGGAAGTAGAGAATAAAAGCAAGATGGCGGGCGAAAACAACAAACATGAAATTTGGGTTCTTCTACTCTCCTTACTAGCTTTAATAACTTCCTTTTCATCTTCCTCCTGGCAATCTCTCAACTCATTCGAATGTATTTGACTCGCAGCGTTTTCGACATTGCTGTCGATCGATTGCTCGTTACTTTCCACTGTGTCTCTCGTTTGGGTGGTGTATCTTTGAAACAAAACTGGTCCTGAATATTGTCGGCGGTCATCAGAATCATTAGAACCGTCCTGTAGCAACGCGAGACGTACTTGCCGACCACCATGAACATGAACACCCGGCTGCTACCATGTTTGTTTTTTTGTCCCTAGTACCAGGAACTTCCGAGCGAAGGCAGTTTACATGGTGCTAGGATCTTCCTAGCTGTGAGCTAGGGAGATCCTAGCACTAGGGCAAAGTACGACCTCTTGCATGTAAACTGAATACAGAAAATATATGGTTCTAGGATGATCCGCCTTATAGGATCTTCCTACCTCCATATAAACAGCCCCTTAATGTGACAGTGAAAAAGGTTTTACTGTTTATTTTGGCCAACTCGAATTTCTGAAAGATAAACTTCCGGTTAAAACAACAGCGGGTGTTTGTGACGTCAGCGGTGGAACACAAATATTGCGCAATTGAGAAAATTATAGCCTGTTCCAGGCTCTCAGATAGTCGAGAAAACGAAAACAACTGCGTGTGAAAAGCGAGTGGGGGCTTGGGTCGAGGCGAGGCGGGAGAGCCTGTAAGCAGCTCTTTAAATTCTTCATTCCGGTATACCAGCTCCTGGTATACCCTCTGATTGGTCAATTTTGACAGTTTACATCAACACTTTCGTCATCATTTTGATTCACGCGCGGAGCACGAAAGAAAGAGGTCAACTCTGTTGCCGAGTGTCTTAAAGTATTCCCAAACGTTCAAGCCCTCAGATTCTAGCAAAAGTTGTGTCTGTTCGACTTTAATAAGTCGAAAAAAAGATCCGTTTGCAATGCTTCCAACTGGTTTTGGTAAAAGCATAAATTTTCAGTTACTGCCGCGCGTTGCGAAAGCGCTTCAATGTTGTGATACGACATCTCTCCACACCGCTTACAATATAGCATCACCGGGTACGATATATAGTTCGCATTTGACTATTATGTCCCATGCACGCCACAATTGTTAGCATTCAACGGCGCTCTCTGAAAACTCTGACGAACGAGAAAAATACAATATTTTGTTATTCTTTCTTATGCAAATACTTGTCTGCGTATTCGAATTCACCAGCTAGGGTCAATTAAATTTCTGCCTTCATCGCCTTCGAAAAAATGAGTGCAAAAAGAAAAAACCACTTTAAAAGAGCGCAAAAATTTGCCGAAAACAGGTTTGTATTTCCGTGTATGTCTTAAAGCTTTAAAAGATCAAGCGATTTCAGGAAGCGAAGGTGATGGCTACGTGTCTGTATACTGCAAATGCAATTGAACCCATCCACATGAAATATCAATCTTTCACATTCATTATCGGTTGTCCTGTTGCATCAGAGCTGAAGTTTATTGATGAGACCATCTTATCATCTAGGCCAGAAACTTCAATGGTCGGGTTTCTGTTTTCCTTGAAAAAGTCAACAGAGCGTCGGGAACTCGCAGCTTTCGAATTGGTCGTGTCTTTTGGTCGAATTTGCTAAATCTCCCGTCGGTGATTTCCTTGACACTCGTTTCCCGGTTGCTTTGACAATGCCTTCGTTCGCTTGTAAAGTTATTGTCCTAAAAGTGCCTTAAATTCTGGCTAACGTACTCGCACAAGTGAGAATTAACGCATCACCTCTGAACAACAATAAAAGAATCGCGCTTGAACTCGCGTGGGACCACACAATGCCGCCCCTTTTAAACACTTTGACATTGACATTTTGACATGCGAAAGGTTATTTGCAAAGTGGGCGGAATGAGGAATTTAAAGAGATGCTTACAGGCTCTCCCGCCTCGCCTCGACCCAAGCCCTTACTCGCTTTTCACACGCAGTTCTTTTCGTTTTCTCGACTATCTGAGAGCCTGGAACAGGCTAAGAAAATTATGGTAGCTCGTGCTGATAGCCCCAGATCAGATTGAAACCTTAGAAGCTTCCATGGATGTTAAGCCTCGTCCTTACCGTTTAAAACAATCCATCGCAATGTGGAACCTGAAAATATAAACGAGAAAGAGACGGAGAGCGAAACGAATCGCTTAGGGAACACACACTGGTAATTTTCTCTCTTTTTATTTCGTCCACATCCTTTGATAGGGAGCTTAAGCATGTACGTTTTTGAGACGCAGACGGCAACCGGAAAGGAACGTTTCGTGTGCCAGGACAGTAGTGTCTCCCAGATTTATATCCTAATCATCTCTGATGGAGAAAAGATACTTAGCAATGTAAATATGGTTGTGTCAAGACGAGTTAGAAGGGAAAACAGCTCACTTCCGGTTGCCATCTATTTATATTTTGGCGCGAATGACATCAATTGGTCTCTGTTGATGTACTAATGTTTTTTTTTTGCCGTTTTCTTTATTTTAGGTAGGAATGTGGAATGTGCCAGCCAATACCCACAGTTCACGACAGCGTTTGTTGTAGAGAAATCGGGCAAATTTGGCAGAAGACGGTAGACCTGAGGTGCAAATTCATTAGCGTAATCTATTTTATTCGATCTAAGCTGACACAATCAAGACTTTTCTTTATTGGCTTATTTATTTCTGAGAATACACAGGTTTGATTCGTTCAGTGATACTAAATGCTCTCCTTTTAGCTACAGTAGATTAGCATCTTCATAGGTATGCTTATCGTCATGAAAACGATGCTTTGTTGTCTTGCCTCCCTCGTCATCTTGCGAAGTCTTGATAGCAAGGATATCGTCATTGTAGTTGCGTTTGTGCAAAACTGCCTTACTACGACGGCGGCGGCGGCGGCGGCTCCAGGCATCACTTCAAAACGGTGGAGAAACAATTGTGTTAGTTGAAACCTCGAACTGAATTATCAAGTTGGCAAAACTAACTAATCTTCAGGTAAGCACACGGAGAATTTTATAAAACTATAACAACTTTGAATATGAATTTCGCATATTCATGATATGTTTAGCGTGCCTCACCTTTTCAACAAGAACAAGAACAAGAACAACAACGACATTTATTGTCCTCATAAACAGGTAAATAAATGTTAAGAAATACATAACTTTCAAATTTGGGGTATACAGTAAGTGATCAGTGTACATTACCTTTCATTGATGAATGACAAAACCAGGAAGACAACAAGGAAGATTACCAGCGTCTGTTTCATGATAATAACCTATTTAGAAATATAAATAACCAGATAGGATGCGTTAGCGCAAAATTTGGTTTCGAAGTAGAAAGAGTTTAATAAAGAAAATTAAACTTGCTACTTGATATGCAAATTGTGTCTTTTCATTGGCCGTTTTTATACTAAGACGCATATTGCGTCCGGACGACTTTGGGCAATTTATTTTATTATATGGCTACAATGACGGCTACAATAGTAGTTCCGTGAGGCTGTTAGAGCCGGGGAGTGGGTTGTGAGGCTAGGCTCTCACAACCTCTCGAAATGCTCCCAATGGCGTGCGACTCAAAGAGCATCTGTCAACAAAGTCCAACTTCTGGCCTCCGCGCGGCGGAACTGGCACCGCCGACAGGAAAAGGGGCGAAGGCGAAGCCATTGGCGCCTTAAATCCAGTTGCCCAGGGTAGATGGGGCTCTTAGCATGTGAAGGCTGCCCATCTAGGGGAAGGTAAACCCTGATTTCAAAATTCCGCTGCCTTGCGGCTATACCTGATCTCAGGAAGGCTTCAGGAGTAAACCTCGAGGACGAATCCGTAGTGGTGCCCCTAGGGCGGATGGGAAGTCGGCAGCTTCTGCAGAGGAACTAGCCTCGAGTTTTATTGGGTCTTCCTTTCCCTTGGACCCAGCCAGTTACACCGAGAGGGGGACACTGTCGTATGGGCAGCCCAGCTCTCCTTATCTTCCCGCAGAGGCCGCAAACTGGAGAGGGCACTCCAGCGGTCTCGCAAGACTCCGGCACAACACGGGACGATGCAGTTTACCGGTGCTACGCTTCGACTGATTGGCGTAAAAAGGAGCGCCAGGGGTCTCGTCCGGGGGGTTGGAAGGGGGGGGGAGAAGCCCCCGCAGGTTCATTGGGCTTCACTGCGAGACAACATGATTTCAGTGCGAGACAACATGGTTTCATTTGACATTCCACCTCCCTTTCACAACTTAAACAACTATACTATCACCTGATCTATCCTTACAAATATATTATGCGATAACCTCCTGGGGTAGTGCATTTACTACCCAAATTTAAAAAATCCAAACAAAACAGATGGACCAGATACAGACAGACAGTGCATTACCATTACTTAACTTACTGGATTTACTTACTGTTAAGAACATCTATAAACTAAAACTTCTTAACTTCACTCATCAATGGCATTTAAAAAAAATTACCAAATATATTCAGCCAGCATTTTTGCTATGCAAGTGAAGTCCATACATATAATACGAGATATGCTTCAAAAAGTAACTTCTACAAACCACGTTTCTGGACTAACATAGGAAAGCAAACAACATCGGCTATGGCGACTGAAATGTGGCAACAGCTCCCCACCCATGTTAAAAACTTCTCAAATTATAACTTTCCTAAAAAATTGAAAGACTACTGGTTGGCCGAACAATTAACATAATAAAATTATTTTAATCATGCTACCTTTTTTTATTTTTTATTTTTTATTTTCTTGCCATCTATGTGTGTTGTGTATGTTGTACGATGTTGTGTATGTCTAGTTATTGTGATGTCCTGTACATTCGACACTACCTTCAAAGAGCTAGCTGCTAGCTCGAAAACCTTACGGTTATCTAGCTGCTAGGCATTTCCTTCTATGTAATAATATCTAGTTTAAATTGTAATTGAATATTCTATGTGTTAAGTTGCTAATTATTTAATAAGTTTTACAAACCATGTAATGGAAATGTGAAATAAAGTGTTTTGTTGTTTTCTAGTTTGTACCGCCCGCCTCAAACTGGGCAGCCCCCAGCCAGTCAGGTGCCACCCCGTCATTGCTTGCCTGCTCTACTGGGTGCATAGAGCGTAGGGGACCCTCCCGACAAGAGAGCAAGTACTTGCACCAAGCAGTCAAAAGCAAAAAAAACTACGAAGACTCCTGCTCTTCGAATCGACGTCGCCTGTTTCCAGGAAACCTGGCTGGCCGACAGTGGGTCACATAGGTTTTGTCGTGAGAAACACACTGATTGCCACCACAGAAACTCCCTCTGGAGGTTTATCGAGAATTCTTGCCCTTCGCATGAAAACGTCGGCGGGCTTTGTAAACATCATATCCGCCTACGCCCCGACTCTGACCTCCACCTCAGAAGCCAAGGATCTGCAGGAAACACTATACGGAATCCCAAGTTCCTAGGCCATATATTTCCTAGGCGATTTCAACGCTCGCGTTGGGACCGACTGGCAAGTATGGCCTACCTACCTCGTTCACTTCGGTGTCGGCAGGATGAATGAGAACGGGCAGAGGTTGCTCGAACTCTGCTGTCACTACGGCCTCTGCATCACCAACAGCTACTTCAAGTGTAAGGAGCTGCACAAAGTGTCTTGGAGACACCCTTGGTGCCGCCAGTGGCACCAGCTAGACCTCACTATCACTAGGAGAGCGGGCGTCAGCAGTGCCCTCCACACAAGAAGCTATGACAGCGCTGAATGTGACACAGACCACTCGGTCGTTGCAAGCAAGGTCAGGCTGAAGATCCACTACGGCACGACCAAGGGTCGCACCCGCATCAACACCTGTGGCACTTCCGACCCCGGTAAGGCTCAGAGCTTCGCTGTTAGGTTCAAGGAGAAACTTGCTGAGCAACCAACAACCAGCAACCCAGATGCCAAATGGTCTCACCTCCGTGAAGCCATCTACGACTCAGCCATGGCTGCATTTTGCAAGAAAGAACGCAAGAATGCTGACTGGTTCGAGGCTTGCTGGGAAGAATTCAGCCAGTCACGGAGGCCAAGAGGAAAGCGATGCTGGCTCACAAGCAGAACCCTTCCCCAAGCACACGCGACGCCCTTCAAGCAGCTGGAAGAAAGGCCCAGCAGACCGCCCACCACTGTGCCAACGAGTACTGGCAGAACCTATGTGCCCTACGAGCGTCAAAACAGCCCCCGCTCAAATCAAAGACTGGGGATGTCTTCACTGATCAGAGCATGCAGCTGCAGCGTTGGGTGGAGCATTATCTGGAGCTCTACTCAACCGTCGGCAGAACATCGTCACGGACGCTGCCCTCATTGCCCTGCCTGGGATCCCAGTCATAGAGGAGATTGAGAACACTGGACAACACTGGAAGAGCTCCGCCTAGCCATCGACGGTCTCGCCTGTGGCAAGGCACCGGGGTAGGACGGTTATCCCGCCGGAAGTTTTGAAGCATGAGAAGCAAACCATCCTGCAACCGCTTCATGAGCTCCCCTGCCTGTGCTGGGAGAGATGAGAGATGCCAACATAGTCACCCTGTACAAGAACAAGGGTGACCGTAGTGATTGCAACAACTATCGCGGCA
Source organism: Montipora capricornis (assembly GCF_036669925.1). Taxonomy (NCBI): domain Eukaryota; kingdom Metazoa; phylum Cnidaria; class Anthozoa; order Scleractinia; family Acroporidae; genus Montipora; species Montipora capricornis. The sequence goes on along the minus strand of NC_090892.1, from coordinate 59,910,712 downwards.
TCTCTCTTCTGAGCATCGTTGGGCAAAGTCTTCGCTCAGGTCACCTTGACGCGCCTGCAGAGCCTTGCTTCGCAAGTCAACCCCGAGTCACATTGTGGCTTGACAGCCGGGAGGTTCACAGTGGACATGATCTTCTACCTACGTCAGGTGCAGGAGAAGTGTCGAAAGCAGCAGCAGCTGTCCCACGCCTGCAAGGAGTTTGGGCTAACGATCAGCCTCAGGAAGACCAACATCCTAGCGCAAGGTGCTGAGTTCCCCTCCCCCCCTCCCAATCATCACCATCGACAACACGGAGCTGGAGGTTGTGGACACTTTTACCTACTTGGGCTCCACTGTGTCAAGCTCAAACTCGCTTGTTGCTGAGATGAGCCGCAGGATCGCCTAAGCAGCTGCTGTCATGGCCAAACTCAACAAGCGAGTGTGGGGCAACGACCTGTTGAGCGAAAGGACCAAGATGTGCGTCTACCAAGCTTGTGTCCTGTCGACTCTCCTTTATGGAAGTGAGTCGTGGACGATCTATGCCAGACAAGAGCGGCGACTTAAGGTGGCTTACTACAGTTTTCCGAAAAAAAAGATGAAGGTTTTGGAATCTGTGAAATTAAAGCAACAGGAAGTATCTTCTGAAGTGTTAGTCACTGCAATTGATGTGAAATGTAATTTACCGAACAGATAAATGCAAATCAGGGGAAATTTTAAACATAGTGACCGAGCTCCTGGAGTGCGGACTGGAAACTAGACACTTCAAAGGCTTTTTTCTCGAAAACTAGCCGTACAACCCCACCTCAAAATTTCAGGATTTCCGAAAGCGACAAAAAATAATTATGTAGAGAAATAAATAGTTAAATCTGTCAGACAGGTTTTTCACGAATGACAAAAACGCCGATTTTTGTCTATTTTAATAATAACTGAAAAACTGTCTGATAGAACTTTTTGAAAAAATGTTGACGGTTTTGTCCACATGTTGTTTACTAATTCGCAAAATTTTAACCCTGGTTGTACGGCTAGGTTTTGAGAAAATGTCTAGTTTCCAGTTCCCCCTCCAGGAAGTTCGTCACTATATTTAGCGTTTTTCCCTGATTTGTATTTATTTGTTAGGTAAAATTAGATTTTACATCAATTGCAGTGTCAAACACTTCACAAGAGACATCATTTTGCTTTAATTTCACAGATTTCAAAATTTTGATATTTTTTCTTCGGATAACTGTAGTAAGCCACCTTAACGGGTTCCAACTTCGCTGCCTTTGGCGCCTGCTGCACATCAGGTGGCAGGACAGAGTCACCAACACCGAGGTCCTTGAGCGCGCTGGCTCATTGAGCATGCCATCACTGCTCATTCAGCGACGCCTTCGATGGCTCGACCATGCACATCGCATGGAGCCTGACCGCCTGCCAAGAGAAATCCTTTATGGAGAACTGCGGGAGGGCGTCCGTAGCGTGGGTCGACCGCTGCTGCGCTACAACGACGTCTTTAATGGACACCAGTGCATGGGAAGATATCGCCAAACACCGAGATACGTGGCGGCAAAGTGTCAAAGCGGGGGTTTCAAAGGCGGAAGCGAACACTAGAGTCCTGGCTACATGCAAGGGAACGGCGGGGAAAGAACGCGCAGCCTCTGCGCGCGATTCCACAAGGCACGTCTGCGCCACCTGCAACAGAGACTGCCACTCCAGCATCGGGCTACACAGTCATACAAGATCCTGCCCAAATACCCAGCGCTAGCCAGCGCCTCTTCGAGACGAGGATGCCACTAAAATAGCACGCACGATTTTCTTGTAATGACCGGGCATTATGAAAATGTTTCTCGGCTCGACGACTCTTTTGAGTCCAGACTAAAACCTACGAGCGCGTGGGCGAAAACAACAAAAAATATGGACAAAGTACAACTAAATTTTCAATAACTGAAAGAAAAACTAGCATACAGATACTTCTTTAGTATGAGTGACGAAGAGAGCCACAGCGAGAGCAAGTTTTAATATCCAAAGGACGAAGAACATGCCAAAACTGAGCTGAAAAAGGCATATAATAAATAGCGTATTAATCTCGTCCTTTCGGTCATTACAGGGAAATCCCAGACCTCGACCAGGGTGTATTGACCGGCGATAGAGAGGTCAATACATCAAGGCCTCTGTCTGATATTTCCCTGTCATTACCTCACTCTCGGTTAATAAGTGGTATTTAATGCGTGTGTAATCGACAAGGGCATCTATCGTGAACTAAAAACGCTGGAATCCTGGCACACTGCCAAAACTCAAAACCGTCCCGGAATCGTAAGCGCACTCATAAGCACATATGACCTAGTGAAAACTACCGTCCGATTCCGCTTACGGTTCCGTCGCTTAAGATCCAGTGAAAATTAGTTTGTCGAAGACGGGAGCAGAAGCGGAAGAACAAGCCAATCACAATGCAGAGAAGTGGGCACGGCCAAGGTAGAAATTTTGGCGCAAAAACAGTAGAAATAAAAACTTGGTGAACGGAGAGTAGACTTTCCTTCTTTGGCTTCTTCTTCTCCTTATTTTGAAAGACTTACTGGTTTAGTTGTGTATACGGGACTGATTTGAGTGAGGATGTTTTCTGGATCCTCGACGCCGCGAAAGTGTCGGAGCGGACACACAAAAACAAAAACCTTAAATCAGTCCCGTACTGATGATATACGACTGGTTTCTTTCATCACATATTCCTGATTTAAGGCCAGCTTGTTTGGCCACCTCCAGCCAAGCATTCTTTTGTATGTTCTTTTTCTTATTAGTTTTTGTTTTTACAAATTTTGCAAGACTTGTCGCATAACACGGGAAAGAGTGTTACAGTCTCCACAACCTTCTCGTCCATGCCCGCAATGCTTGTTTATCGCTGCAGTTAGTAAGCGAAGAGCTTGGGCTCGTATATTGTGATTGGCTTGTTCTTTTGCTCCTCTTTCCGACTCCGACAATCTTGTTTTCACTGAATCGTAAGCGACAAAGTCGTAAGCGGAATCGGAAGAAAATGGAACAGTTCTGATTGTTCCTACAACGATTTTTGGTTTTTTACTAGATCGTAAGCACGCTTACGACTCCTCCTCCAATTCCATCGCTAGCAAAAACCATCTTTTGGGCGCCTTCGAACGCGCCCTGCAAATAAAAGAGTAATCTAGTCCCTGACATGGCCCGAGGCACGGCGAAAAGCCATTTCACACAAAAACAAACTAAAGAAAAGGTTCAGGCGTAAGGCGAAAAATGAATATTTTATAAGAAACTCAATGAAGCCTGACAATGAACGCAAATTCTGGGTCACATATCGCCCATTTCTGCACTCCAGAACGATGCAGTTAAACGATATTATTATAATTGAGAATAAATAGTGTCATAAGCGATAACAAGAAAATTGCTGAGATTTGTAAAACTCACTTCACGCGGATAGCTGACGGTGTTTTGCACATCAATGAGGTTGATTAAGGGTAAAACTTTACGAAACATTCAAGCATGCATGGGCGGAGCATGTCAAGAAGTTTTGGTGATATCGACAACCCTCTATTTTAAGCGAAGCTCAAACCCTATGGGGTAGATAATGAAAGGCGTACTCTACTTAAAGATTATTTAAAATAGAGGTTACAAAGAGTCAAGGTTGGAGAAACCTTCTCCTCCTGGGATGACGTTAAGATAAGAGTGCTTCAACGAAGTGTTTTCGGACCAACTCCCTTTTAATGTATTTATAAACGATCTCCTCTATCATGTATAGGCCTGGCCTAACGCTCGCAAAACTCCAACGCAACATCTTGCAACATTGTTTCCTGATGTTGCAACATGTGTTGAACCCGCACGCACGAAACATTTTCAATAGTTTCAACGCGACATGTCGATGTTTATGTGCCCCAGCCCCAGGCGCACAACAAAGTGGACCTAGCGCGCATGCCCTAGTGCAAAAATAGGGCCGTTTATACGAGAGAAAATAAGCCGCGGCTTATCCTGGCCTGGGAGTTTATACTTGTATAAATAGTTCCTTTCGCGTATTATGTACGCTGCGGCTTATTTTCTCTGGTATAAACGGCCCTAATGTTGCGTGAACGTGGCCAAACGAGTACAACATCATGCAACATACAAAATGTTGCACGAAAAATTTGACCATTTTCAAAATTGATCCAGCATCATCCAACATGTTGCAACATATCACAAAATGTCCCAACAGGGTGGCCAAACGCATGCTACACGTTGTGCCTAACAATGTTGCAAGATGTTGCGTTGAAATGTTGCGAGCGTTTGGCCAGTCGTTAATACACGCTAAGTTGAGCGCCTACGCAGATAATTATCAACTTTATTATTCAAACGCTGATCCGTTTGATTAAGAGACATACAACTCGTAAAGTTTACATCGCAAATAAGTGGTATCATGACAATGATGCTAAACGAGACAAATTCTCAGGCCCTGATCCTTGGAGAGACTGATTACTGGTTTTGTTAAACTTGTACGTACTCATTATTGCATGCACTCTGGTGTGGTCTCTGTTTTCAATGATTTCTCACATGATTGTTTCATCGAAACAGTAAAAATGTTTTGCATAAGAATAAAGCTTAATTCCCACAGTGTTCGTAAACGAAACAAAGGCACGAAGGTAAAAAGATTCTTTTTTTCCGGTAGCATACTTCAATGCCACCCTTTATACTGAATATAGAGTCAGTACAGTCAATACAAACACGGATAACTAGAACTAGAACATTGACCAGCATAAAGAAGTAAAAAAAGACTGCATTGTAATTTCACAGCCTGACGATCGGGCTCTATCTTGATCTGGTAGTTACAAATTGTTTAACTAATCCATGCAAATTTCTGGTGCTGTTGAATTCCTTCAATTATATCATTGTCCACTAACTCAGTGAAGCGTTGCTGACTTGGAGCTACCAGAGAGAGAAAAGTTCATGCGCAAGTTTAGGCTTGAGTTTTGTAGCAAAGCCTATTCGCGGTCACTACTTGAATTCAATGTCATCCATTTGACCGCCAACCGTTATTGTTTCATTTGCCGCGTCGCTTCGTACACCTAAGTCAGGAATGTGATCTTCATATGACAGAAATGTTGTTGGATATCAAACACAAAGGCTTGAAATCACAGAGCAGCAGCCACCAGGAATTAGAAGGTTTATGCATCGATAATAAGTACTAATAGAAATAATTTTTACCTAATGATTCGCGGAGTCGAAAAAAAAAAAAAGAAGAAAAGAAGAGGAAATTCACCACTCACCTCTTTTAAACTTCTGCACACTGAGCGGAATATTGCGCTTTTTAGTAAATCTTTCCTTGAGGCAGCTAGCAAATGAACCCCTTTAAGATTTAAAGGGTGCGTGGGAATCTATTTTATTAGCCATGTTGAGGTCTCCAGGGAGACAGGATCGAGAGCCCTTTTGAAAGGCATTGCGGGACTGTTTTGGGGACGCATTTTCATCATTGCGTGCGCTGAGGGAAAAGTCAAGTTGCAAGAAAGCGATATACCAGGAACTGAGCTTCCTAAACCACCATGCAGAATATTGTTCAATGGCAATTTTAAAACGATTACACGATTAATATCGTAGGTCTAAAATTACAAAAATTCAAACTTGAAAGAAAAAGCAGAGACAGGCCTACACGGACCCCCAATGTGGTTTTTGTGGTTGCGTTGCATTATCAGAGCCTTCAAGAACCCTTGCAGCACGAGATTGAAATCTTTGTAGCTTGTCTTTTAGTAATTTTCCGCAGTTGTTCTAGAGAGGGGAACAATATTCAAAGTAAGGCTGTACTAGGCTCTTATAAACCTTTTCAAGGGTATCTACAGGAACAAAGGGCTTGATACCTCTCACCGCTCCAATACCCGCACTGGCCTTCTTACAAATCGTGTCAACATGACTATCCCAACTAAGTTTTTCATCTATCTGAACTCCTAGGCATTTATGTGTATCAGTTCGTGATACGGGTATGTTGGTTAGCACAACGGGTTGTTCGGTATTCTTATTGTTCAAATTATCATCCGCATAAATGCATGGAGTGGTTGAACTTAAACACTCAGGCAGGTCATAAATATATAATAGGAACAACAATGGACCCAAGATTGAGCCCTGAGGGACGCCGCAGGTGACTGTTCTCTTGGATGATAGTTGTTCGTTAATACTGTATTGCTGCTCTGTATTTGACAAATACGATTCGAACCACTTCAGTTCTATGCTCGAGATGCCAAAAAAAAAAAACGTTTCTTCATCTTATTTAGAAGAATGCCATGATTTATTGAATAAATATCTAGAAAAATGACGGCGTTCAATTTTCCATTATCCATATTTTTAAACCATTCATCACACATTTGGATGAGAGCCGTTACCGTGGACTGTTTTGGACGGAAACCTGATTGAAATTTCGACAACATGCAGTTTTCAGTCATGTAAACAATACACCTGACGGAAGACCTCCTTTTCAAATACTTTACTCACTGCTGGTAAAATAGAAATAGGACGATAGTTCCCACATTGCCGTCTGTCTCCAGATTTGAAAATGGGCGTTACATGTGCGCTTTTCCAATCATCTATGTAAATTCCTGTCGCAAGAGGAAGGTTAAAAATGTACGTCAAAGACGGTGCAACTGTACTTGCTGATAGTTTAAGAATTTTAGGGGGAATTTTATCCAGGCCGTTGTTTTATTTGCTTTTAGGCCTCTCAAAGTTGACGCAACGTTATCAACAGGAATTTGTAAGAATTTAAACTGCGCGCATAGAAATGATTTGATATTGTCTCTAGTCGTTTGGGCAATATTGCACGACTCTTTTTCGTATTGTACTGCTAATGTCGGCCCAATATTATCAAAATAATCATTCAAACCCTAAGCCATAGATTTGGGATCTGACACTAAATTATCGTTAACTGAGAGCTCGCTCAAGTTATTCGGTTTGTTATTCTTCCCCAATAATATGTTAATGAGCGTCCAAGTTTTCTTAGGGTCATTCGTACTAGAGCAGGCGTTAATCTTGTCATTGAAAAATTTAGATTTGGCATTACGCATTTGGATATTTACTTCATTTCGCAATTTTTTAAAACTCTCTCAGTGGGTCTGCGAGGCATATTTTATTGCCCGTTTTTTTTTGTGATAGTCACAATTTCTCATGAGGTCCTTGATGCGTGGTTCCTCACTTGCCAAGGTGCAAAATTATCCGGAAAAAGAAGAGATTCGATCCATTGAAACTTTAGTGTGATCGTGGTACATGCGACGTTTATTTACTAACAACGTAACTTAGAAAGATTTAACCCGAAGTTAAGTGTTGTCGTACAAGAATATACGAAAGTCTTTTTGCTTTGCAGAGTAAATGACTGCATAAACAGCGGCTTGTTCTCAAAAGAGTCCCAAAATGCACTTCAACTCGACCCTGTCTAAGGCACACAATCTCAAAGTGATCATATTCGTATTTCGCAGGGGAGACCATCATGACAATACTTTCGTTTCTCAGACAAGGTGAAAGACATTCGGCTGGAGTAATGCCCCACCCCCACCCCCTCCCCCCTTCCCCTTCTCCCGTAACTGGGGATCCATACATCAGCGCGCCAAAGACGCTAGTGAATCGAACTGCCCATAACGGAAGTCGTTATGTGTGACCATTTTAACGTGAATCTCCGTAAAAACGAAGGATTTCTAACTTATATTCCATGCATTCCTATTCCGGAACACGGTCAATCGAACGCACCCTAAGAGTCAAGGGGCAGGAAAAGAACAAAAGAGAAGAACACACTGAGGCTATATGCCACAAGAGCAAGAAGGCTCAACAGGGTAGCCAAAACGTATCAAATGGTCAGTTATAAAAAGGACTCCATACGTGATTATCCAGTTGAGATCGACTGGATGGTCCAGCACGAAGAAAAAGAGCTGCCTTCAAGTGGAAGGCCAGTAAAGCTCACCATACTGCGAGAAAAACGTGTCAACACAATGAGGAAGCTAACAGCAATCGCTGAAAGTAAAGACAAATGGACGGATTTGGCTGAAATGCAAGAAAAAGACGAGACATGATGAAGAGACAACGGCCTGACAACAAATGAAGAACGACGCCGTGAGAAAGAGCCCATCGACAACAGGCAGACAGAAAAGCACGATAGAAATTTGAGGAGGGCTATAGACAAGAAGGTTCCAGGGAAGGGGGGTGGGGGGCAGGACGTCACAAACCTAAGGACTAAGCAGAGTAGAACACCAGTAGGAGAAAAACGAGGTCCAGCTGCTTGGAGAAACGGCAAGGCGCCTAATTCACTGAACAAACAAAGAAGAGATTTTCAGCTGAACCACTATATATAGCACGCACCGCGACTGAGGTCAGACTTACTTCTCCAGCAAAAAAACCGAAGACGATGTTAGCAAGCTCAGTGAAACCCCCCTGCAGGTACATAAATATGTGAGAACACGTGCCATTCCCTGGAGGGGGCCAGAGCATTGATGACCAAATCCCGGTCATTGTATGATAACGAGCGCTGTCTGCAGGACAGTGCAGTTCAATGTAATCTACTTGATGATCTAATGTCAACCATGAAAGAAATATTGTAATCCCTGCGCGCCTAACTCCGTGCTCCCGCGCATGAATCAGCCCCGCAGAAAAACGCATGGCGCATACATACGTATCATCATGTGGTAGCTCTAAGGAGCCCTCGATAAATAAATGCTAATTCAATTCATCCATGAGCTGGCTCACAGGAGTCTTTAAATTTTCTTGTAGATCGTTCCAACGTTAGAAACTTCTGTTGTTACTGGGTTGCCAGTATAACAAACCTAGTCGAGGTCTGCGTTTAGTTTGTTTGTTTTATTTATTTTATTTATTATTTTTATTTTTATTATTTCTTTTTTTGCGTGTCGGTAAAAGTCTTGCCTGTCACTCCCCTGGTAAATGGTGTCTTTGTGTATAGAGCGTTCTGCGCGTATTTTCTTAGGATCGAGAGGGTAGTGGAACTGCGTAGATTTCTCTGGTGGACACAGTAGAATCATTAACTTAGCCTGCAATGGCGTCGAAAGTCATGTAACGCGAATGGCGTTTTAGTGGATCCTTAAACAAAATATACCCTTATGGAGCTCAATAATGGGAAGTCAGTTGGATAAACTCGGAAGGCGGTGAAAAACCAACACCTGGAATCTCAAAAGCGACGAGTAATGGACTTCGACAACAACTTCTATCGCCCGTCGAGCCGAAATACAAGTGAGCTGTATTTACCTGAAGTACATGGTAATTTGACACGATTGAGTTTCTTGTCTTCACGCACGCAATCAAATAGGAAGAGGTTTTCGCCTCTACGAGCAAATATGTTGTTTGTTTCAATAAATTTTTCGCTGGAAAAGTATTCTGTGGTATTTTCTGCCTTTGTGAATTATAATATCATGTTGTGTATTGAATTTTCGAGCTTAAGGTTGAAATGTGATATGGGAGAAGTTTTTTAGTATTGCTCTGTAAGCAGGAAGGGTTTACAGGCCTGTTGGAAGTGTGCTTGAGTTTCAACAAAATGAGCCCCAAAATCAGTGAAAAATTGTGACGCAGATGAATAATAAAGTAGCTTCTATTTCCAAAATGATGGAATTACCTGGTGATAAATAACGTCGTACGCGTCTTGGAGAGTACATTTTGACTTTGCATAAACAAGAGTTGGGCGATTGTAATCTTTGTTTTGACTTCGCTCATTTCATTGTCAAACTTTATAACACTTGACAGAAAAAGAAACTTACAAAAACCCGGTATCTTGCCATAATTTGACACAGATACGTCACTGTTTGGCGAGTAAACAATCCGCGGTATTAACTTAATCACGGCGCCCGCTGAATTCCGGCCATGTCACTTTCGATTTTGCGATTTATTTGAACCTGGCAAAAATCTCCCTAAATGTTTGTCGCTGATCGTAACTTTTTATATTCTATATTCACGGTTCAAAATTAATGTTGTTTTCATGTCGTAAATATTTTATTCTCGATCGACCGTCCCGGACACTTCTTTCTGCTCTTTCTAAAAACTGTGTAATCAATAGTTATTTGCTTTTGCATCAATATTTGTTTTGCATAAAGCAAGCTAACAAAATCTGTACCTTAAGAAGAACTTTAGTATTACAAAGCTCTCAGATGTTCAGAGGGCACACTTGTGGTGAAAAGAAGTTTATCAATAGGTCAGCCCAGACGCCAATGTTCCTCACTTCCCATTTATTTTCTTCAATCTTTCTGGGTTCAGTACTTTGCTAGTAACCACATGTCTTCTCAGACTATTTACCCAAGACTTCTAGTATGGCACTACAATGATAGACAATACCAAAACAATATCGTGCACTGTAGCCCCCTCCCCCTCCCGACACTCTGGAAAAAACATTATAAAATAATGCTGTTGGCGTGATTTCCAAAGGTCGTAAATAAAGCTTTTAGTTAGTTACTTTTTACATGATTAGATTACCCGAAAGTGGTTTCTTCCTTGATTTGGTAATTTGAATAATATCGTGTAAAATGTGAAGTGTATCGTTTCGCTGACATCTGCTGCAGTTCGCGCCTAATTTTCGCGCCAATTTCGCGGAGAGCGGGAAAACGCTTTGACGAGTTTACATGAAGGTCAGGTTTAAGGTTTGTTCGTTGAAGTTCGTTCGATTCTTTGTGGATTCCGGGGACTTTATAGGTTCAAGAAAAAGTGAAAAACTTAGAAGGTCACTAAAGGTCATGCGGCCGTCAAGGTCAACAAGGCGAAAGGTAAATACTTCACAAATTCCTTTAAGTAATTTGTTTATTTGTTTAGAATTACATATTTAGAATTACATATTACATATTTGTTTAGATATTACATATTTGTTTAGAATTACATATTTAGAATTACATATTTGTTTAGAATTACATATTTGCATAATGGCGGATGGCCACGTTTTCAAGAGCTCCTGCTCTTGCAAATGTTTACGTAAGAAAGGAAGCGAGGAGAACATTTAGTTAATGAATTATGGTAAAGGACAACGTGCAGCTGACCGTAAAACATCTTAGAGAGCTATGGGAAAAAGAGTTTTTGCCCGCTATTAAGTCTGAAATTGAAGCGGTTAAAGTGCAACTTCAATCACAGATTGCAACTCTAAATGAACGTCTTCAAAATATTGAGCAAAATCAGTCGTCACTGTCTTCTAAGTATGATAACTTGCTGGTAGCTACTCAAGGTGCAAACCAAAAAAATACAAGAATTGGAGAAGTCGCGGAATGATTTGATAAATACTGTATCAAATCTTGAGGACTCGATGTATGGTAATGAGGTAGCCATTGATGATGTGCAGCAATATTTGCGGCGTGATTGTCTCGAGATCGTTGGGATTCCACGTGCTCCCCACGATAATCCCAAACAGTTGGTGCAAGAAGTTGGATCTCTTATAGATGTTGACATTGGTGTAAATGATATTTCGACGGCACACAGACTGCCTGACACGAAGAAGGTTAAAAACAGAATTATCGTCAAGTTCGTACGACGTGACAAGCGAGAAGAAATGTACAGGAATCGTAGGAAATTGATAGGGAAGAACACCTCGGCTCTCCCGTCGGTTCGTGAGGAAATAGGACAGAGCATTCCATCTGGAAGTAAGATACACATAAATGAATCGCTTACCGCCTACAGGAAACGCCTATTTGGTAAATTACACAAGTTTAAGCAAGACAATAATTTCAAGTTTCTATGGACAGCTAATGGAACGATATATCTTCGTGAGAGCGAGTCCTCTGATGTCTTTCGTTTCACCACGTTTGAGGAGTTTGATGATTTTTGTAAGCCGCCTGGTTAATGGCTGCCAAATCAAGTACTTGTGAGTCGAACTACTGTAGGTACCTACCATTTTTCAATCTTTCTGATGCAGAATTTAATGCAGTGATTGGTAACTGGTCGTATGACTTTGA